>NW_022995380.1:23176033-23348338 GCF_004354385.1 Drosophila innubila | reverse complement strand
AGCTGCAGCTGCTCTGCTCCGCCTGCAGCCTCCACTTGCCCTTGGCCCATCATCCGAAACGAGAACACACGCAAAAAATGTAAAGTGGAGAAAAATTTCGTGGCACTTGCTGATGAAATGCCCCCGCCTCCCTCCCCCTTTCCATCCTCCCTTTCTCCTCACTCTAATTCCTGAAGCCGAAGCAAAGCAAACCAAACTTAAGCATTTTTCTATACAGCTACAATTAAATGCAAAGCTAGACATCTACTGATGAGCACTTGACTGTGTTATACCCTGTAATAGAGCAGAAAAGACATTTCTCGTATATTAACTTAATATTCTCGTTAAAATATTATGCTTATAATAACAATTATTTAGATTTGATGGTATTGCAATTAATTTTTATTGTTTTCTTTCACTATTTTAGACAGATTACTTTGGTAAGCGTCATTCATTAACCTCACATTACTGTTAGCCTTTTTAAAGGCAGGGTATAAAAATGCTGTCAGATGCGCGTTTAAACCAGGGCTGCAGAATTATTTACTCCTTGTTATAAAGAACTTGGAAATATATTATTTTAATTAACAGAACTTAATAGTATACTATTATTATTAAACATAAACCAAATTTGATTCATAATGAACTTTTAAGTTCTCGAGACATATTGCTAGGTTTAGGGTAACATATGTATTACTTAAAATAATATTTAAAATAATTCATAGCTATTCGATTTTGAAAATATAATTAGAAAATATTTATTTAATCAGTTATACTCAAAATTAAATTGATTTAAATTATAGAAATTAAAACAATATCTGCGATTTCGGTAACTTAAATCATTTTATTATATACACTTTCAGAATATCATATATAAAAATTTATTTAAATCGTTTTTTTATGTTTTCAGCCCTATTAAGTCAATTTAATGTTATAGCTAATGTAGGCAAAAGGCAAAACTAACGCAATTTGGCAACAATTTTTCCCAACAACAACAACAGCAAAAATAAACTGTGCAACCGCTTTGTGCCACACTCCATACCCCACTCTCCCCCTTAAGCAGGCAACATCCAAAACAATCCCACAATTTGCGGCAGCGCGTAATTAAAACAATTTAATTTTTGTACAAGTGCACTGGCAACATACACACACACACTCACATACACACACACACTCAACACACACACAACCAAACGAAGGCCCAAAGTCAAAGCCAGAACCAACCCTGGAACGTGTGCCTTCAAATAATAATTTGCTTAGTTTATAAAGTTGATGTATGTGTGTATGTATGATGGGTCTGTGTGTGTGTGTGTGTGAGTGTGTATCTATGTGTGCTACATAAACAGAACATTCAGTTGTTGTTATTATTATTGTTATTTTTTTATTTTTTTTTTTGAGTTGTTGCGCACAATTTACTCACTTGGTTGCATTTTAACATATTTTGTTATTACGTTTTCTACTCGAAGGCGGCCTCTTCAATTGTTGTTGTTATTTTTTCAGTTGGCTGCCGTGTTGTTCTTTTGGCCCGGCTAAAACTCTAGCTCCAGTTCTGGCCTTACCTCAACTTTTAATTTGTTTGACTTAAGCAGCAGCTTCTGTTGTGAAGTTTCATGTGCATCTGCCGCTGCTGCCATTTGCCAACTGGCCTCTTACCACTTGACTCTTCTTTTTCTTTTTTTTTTTTTTGCTCTCTCTCTTAAGACGAAAAATATTTGTGCACGCAAAAAATGTTAATTACCGGGCCCAAGTCGCAGTTTGCAGCAGTTGCAAGTCGGGAGGGGGGGCACAAAAAGCGAACTATCAATGCGGCTGAAGCATTAAAATATTTAGGTTGCCACTTGGCTGCCAACTTCCCAGGCCCAGGCCCAGTCTCAGTCCCAGGCTTAGGCCATGGCCCAGACTTGGGGGCTCACACCCAGGCTCTCTCTGTCTCTCTCTCTGTCTCTCTCTCTCTCTGTCTCTCTCTCTCTCTGTCTTTCGGCGTTGCACGGCTGTTAATGCAACTGCAACTGTAACAAATTGCAATGTCGCACATCTGTCTTGGATGGCGTTTGGTTTTGCCTAAAAAACAGCATACACAAAAAATGAACTACACTTTGGACCAGGCCCTTGATGTTTCTGAGCTCATATTTATTTTTACAGTCGTTTTTGTGCAGCTTAAAAAAAAAATTGTCGTTGTTGTTGCAGTTGCACTGGCTGTTGCTGTGGTTGTTGTTAATGTTGCTGCTGCCGCATTGCCAATTACCGGCGGACGGGAACCCTAGCAATTTGGCCATATCCGGCCCCCTTGGCTGCTGTTTGGCCAAGCTAAAAATCTGGTTTCGCCTTAGCGCTTGTTAACAATTCTTGTGGCACGTTGATATTTTGTTGGCCATAGGACTTTTCCTGTTTTCGGCCTTGCTAACAATTTTCCACAGTTTCTCTCTTAATTGGTATTCAAAATGTGCAGGTTATAGTTTAATTTTAGCCACAAAATTGTTCAATTTAACTAAATATTTGTAATGGAAATTGTTATTACAGTGCAATTTGCAGTTATTTGCCCCTTTTTGTGTCCTGTTTTTGCAATACGTACTGTGTACAGTGTACACTGTACACACAGGCATTTGGCCAAGACACCTTGCCAGCTTGGTCATTAACAGCACAGAAAACCGTCAGCTGCATTTAGACGTTGATCATCTGCAGTTGTTGTTTAAGTTGTTCTTTAAGTTGCTGTTGTTGTTGTTGTTGTTTATATTGTAACTAATGAATATGGAACTTGACTTTGACTTGACTTGCAGTCGGTTTTGTTGTCCATGTTGTTTGTTAGCTATTACAAGTTGTGTGCCTCATTGCGCTTTTGGACGCGTCATGCGGCCAGTTTTTTTGTGCCACAGATTGCCGCACGATTCCAAGTCAGCAAATGTGTCGCTCAGCATTTAAACAACAGTGGCAAATGCAGCATGCAACAGCAACAACAGCAGCAACATCTAAATGGTTGCAAAAAAATGTCATAAATAAATTGCTTACAAAACATTTGCTGACGCGCCAAATAAAATGCCATAAACGAACGAATCGAATGCTTGCTTGATTTTTAGCTTGGCAACTTGGACTTGCAACAGCTGCAGCATCAGGCTGGCAGCATCTGGAATTCCTGCAACCGTCGTGTAAATTAACTAAAAATGCTAAAAATCGCTGGGATGAGTTTGCTTATAGGGTTTTGCTGCATGCAACACTCCATCATATTCGCTTCTGGCCACCACTAATGTTGCCTCTAATGATCTTTATGTACTCCTACTTATGTCCAACTCATTGTGAGTTCCTTACCTCATCCGATATACACATATCAGTGTAGACACTTGTGCATTCTCAGCGGCATGCCACAAAACAAAAAAACACAAACACGTTGATGCCACAAAGCATCAGTAAGAGCCCGAAATCACAGCCAAGTTGCACCTTTACTAATGCCTTGCAACACAACTTAATTCAGTTTGCTGCAGACACTGCGGCAGCAACTTTGCATTCAACTTGCAACAACCGCAAGCTGCACAAATCCTGAGACCTGCCCCAAACCACAACGGATGCAATTTTTTCGGACAAAAACCAGCTTCAAATCAATGTGGCATCAAATTTGCAGTCCCATTTGTTGCGTTTCTTATGCCCGTTGCAATGTTGCATGTACCATAAATTTGGCATTTTAATCGAGATGCTTTAGATTTGTATCTTAATTACGAATGGCCTTAAACTAACAAATTTTATGATCAAATGCAGAAACCCAACGAAAATCTAAATATAAAAGTGCAATTCATAAACAAAAACAGAGGGAAACAGAGAGAGAGAGAGGGAGTGGGAGAGAAAGAGACTGACTGCAATGAAAAGCGAGATCAAGTTCAACGCACATTTGTCCTTGATAATTGAAATGAAGAGCGCACACAACAACAACAAGAACAACAACGATGACGACGACAAGATCTCGATTTGCGGAGGGGAGCCCAAAAAAAAATTACAAAAGCAAAAACAGAAATAAACAAAAATTATGGCAGTGGATCGGCAGACTTATTGCATAGCAATCTCTCCCTCTCACTCTCTCTCTCTCTCTCTCTCTTTGCCATCTCCTTCTGTTTCTGGTAAACCGGCTGGGGCATAATAAACACAAACACATGCACTAAATGTGCGTGGCGTATGCCGAAAATACGCTGGCCATTAAATCAGCCCAATACCATGCCCCAATCCTGCATGCCTTATGCCCCCTACCCTATACCCCATACCCCAATCACACAATCCCCTCATGCCCCTCATGCCCCAGCCCACGCCCCACAGTGGGCCACTTGTCTGATCATGCGTAACAAATTATAATTACTTCGGAAATATAAAAATGTTTTTTTTTAAGATTATCAGGCCAGTTTCGGTTTTAATTTTCGGCAATATTTTTCTGCAGTCTATCATCAAACAGTTTTAATTTCAATTCGACTAAATTTGGAAGATTGAATTTACTTTTAGATGGTTCTGGTCACACTTTTTTATAGCATTAAATAAAATGTATGTTTTCACGTTACACTTAGGCTTATACCTAAGACTTATATTAAAAATTAATTTTTTTATTAGACTTATGCTTAAGACTTATATTAAAAATTAATTTTTTTATTAGACTTATATTTAAGATTTATTTTAAGTCTAATAAACAATGGAATTTTTGAATACTTAGCCTAAGTGTAACGTAAAACATACATTTCATTTAATGCTATAAAAAAGTGTGAAAACCAGATATGTTTTGTTAAATTTTCTTGACGATTAGTAATCCTAAAAGTATTAAAGTATTTTGTTATTTTATTATTATATGTTTGAAAGCTCACAGTTTTTGTAAAAATTATTTCGGATACGTTTTGAAAAAGGTTTATTGTGCTATTTGGAGTATTGGTAATCGATAGTAAACTTTTTTGCATGCATTTTGAAGATCTTAAAATTTGAATTTTACACCGCTAGCTCAGCTTTTTGGCCCACTGTGCGCCCTGGCAAATACCGATGACTGCCAAGTGCGATCTACAGTCAATTCGTACGTGCTTCTTCGCATGTCTCTCTCTCTCTCTCTGTCTTTTCTTCTGTCTCCAGTGCTCTTTCCCGCTCTCTGGTAACAAAAAAAAAAAGAATTTCCGAAAATTTGCAATTGAGTGGCTGCAACAACAACAACCACAACAACAACTGCAACAAGGGACGACAGCGGCGTCTCTCGCATTGAGCGAACACAAAAATGTTTATGCATTTTTTCTGGTCACTGACCGTACTCAAGGTTTTTCGTATTCTGTTGCTGCCACATTTGCTGCCGCTGCTGTTGTTGTTGTTGTTGCAACACAGCGACTCCTTCGACGCTGCGTAAATTGCATGCGCACAAAAATTGACGAATATGCCAGGCGACGTAAGGCAAAGACTTGCTGCAGGTTCTGTTGGCAAGGAGAGGGCGGGAAGGGGGTATGCAGCGGCAGCGGCAGCAGCATCAAAATGTGTGCGCCCCGAAAACAACAAAAAAAAACACAAAAAGTGCTGCTGAGCCTGTGGCTAAACTTGTTGCACTCGAACGAGAGGCGACTTTGGCTCCCCTATGTAAGCGTATCGGATGCATGCCACATTCACTCTGCCTCTGCCACTGCCTCGGCAATTTGGAGACGAGGATGATATAATTTAGCACGAAAGTGAAGACTGTTCTTTTTTTTTTTGTTGTTTGCAGCCGGCTTACTTCTTGAGTCGATTGCGACCCGAATTCGCCAAACGAAACGAAACTGAAATGTGTGCGTTGTGTGGCAAGATCTTGTTCTGACTGCGGCAAGAGTGATAAATTATGTTGTGCTTGGCATTTTACACTGCTTTTTTTTTTTTGGGTTCAATAAGGCTTTTATTGTGGTAGGCTCTGGAGAGGGAAAGGAAGAGGGCTGTACCTGGCTTCGCTAACTCTCTCTCTCTTTCTCTCTTTTTATCCCTGCCCTGACCACCCGCAGCAATTGAGGCGCAAAAAGTTCTCAAATTACGACGCCAAATGCCGAGTCAGTGACCGATTATGTTACCCAAAGCGAATAGGCGAAAGACAGGCGTCATCATCACTGTCGGCCCCATAAGCTGTACCCCCCTCCACCCCTTTCAATATGTATATGAGCTGCCTGTCTGACACCATCTTCGCACAGTGGTGCTAATAAAGTTCCTAGAGTGAAAAAGTTAATAGCTTTTAGACAAAATTCGTTGCAATGACAAGGTTTATATTCCAAATTTATATAGTTTATTTAATTTATATATTTTATGCTATCTTCAGATTCTATTAATTTTTAATAAAATATTATTCTTAAAAAGCACAATGATTACTAGCTTTAAATAGTATCAGCTTTTCTTGTAAATTCTATTCACAGAAATTAAAAAATTTCTCCGAATACGGACGAATATACATATATAATAATAATAAATATATAACATTTACTCTAATAAAGCTAAGGAAAATTATCATATCAAAAAGGATTCTATTACAAATGACAGAAGATATTTATTTTTAAGACCTACTTTTAAAGCTCGAAAAAAAATCAATAAATAAAATATATAGTAAACTTTTTGAAATGGGGAAAACTATTTGAAAATACATAGAAAATATGTAATATTAACAGCTTATAAGTGTGCGAATTTTAGAAGCAAAACAAAACAAAACAGTTGCTTGATGTATGTACTAATTAAAAAAAATAAATAAATAACTTGCAGTCTTGGAAAGTTTAACATTATTACGATAGGACTTTTATTAACACCACTGTGCTACGTCTTCATCTGCAGTTTTTAAAGATTGGCCTGTGTCTAACAGCTGCTCCTTTGGGTTACTTCTATTTGCTTTTGTTATGGCACATTAGTTGTTGTTGTTTTTGTTGTTGCTGTGCGTGGCTTTGATGACTCTCTTTCTCCTAGACTGACCGCAAAAAAAGCGCTGCATCAAAGGCCTCGCAATGACTGCGTAGGTTTCTTCACTTTGAATACAGAAAGAATTACACATGTGTGTGTGTGCGCGCGTGTATATATATGTGTGTGTGTGTGTGTGTGTGTGTTGTGGTATGATGAGGGGACACTGTGTAATAAAAATTTATTATTTAGCATTCAGTACTTTAGTTTTATTTGACCATGCTGATAATCTGCGTACTTAGAGGCATTAGGCACATTGCGCATACGTCATGTTGTATGGCAATAAATGTACATAGCTTTCTAAACAAATAACTCAAAATTGGCTGCAAGCTAATTTATTGCAAATTTTGAACTAATTGCTGCAACTAAACTTTTAAGAATCAAGTTTTTAGTGTTGTTTTATACTAATTACGATATAAGGAGTTGATTAAAAGTAAAAACTTGAGATTTAAAATTTTGATTTTTCAAAACTTCAAAACTTACCATTAATATAAAGCCATGTCTTCGATAGCCGAAAAATAAAAAAATATTCTGAGTAAACAAAATTTGAATACAGAATGAATTTAGAAACCAAAACATGAACAAAATGACATTCCGCTTGAAAATCTGTTAATTTTTGATGAAGTTATAAGAGATCATAGTTTTTGAAAAAATGTCAAGGGGTAGGTATGGAAAATTGGATGATGGATGGCTTAAGATTGAAAAAATATCAAATTTTCTAGATGATCAAAATTTGAATACAGAATGAGTATAGAGGCCAAACCATGATCAAAATGACATTCCGTTTGAAAATCGGTTAATTTTTGATGAAGTTATAAGAGATCAAAGTTTTTGAAAAAATGTCAAGGGGTAGGTATGGAAAATTGGATGATGGATGGCTTAAGATTGAAAAAATATCAAATTTTCTAGATGATCAAAATTTGAATACAGAATGAATATAGAGGCCAAACCATGATCAAAATGACATTCCGCTTGAAAATCGGTTAATTTTTGATGAAGTTATGAGAGATCAAAGTTTTTGAAAAAATGTCAAGGGGTTCCATACATACCCCTTGACATTTTTTCATTGGATGTTAGATAGCTTAGAATCGAAAAAATATCAAATTTTCTAGATGCTAAAAATTTAAATGCAGAATTAATTTAGATACCAAATCATGATCAAAATGGCTTTCCACTTGAAAATTGAATGATTTTTGACGAAATTATGAGATGTCAAAGTTATTGAAAAAATGTCAAGGGGTATGTATGGAAAATTCGATGATAGATGGTATTAGTATCGAAAAAAAAACAAATTTTCAAGATTATACAAATTTAAATGCAGAGTTAATTAAGAGGCAAAATCATGATCAAAATGACATTCCGCTTGAAAATCGGTTAATTTTTGATGAAGTTATAAGAGATCAAAGTTTTCCGCTTGAAAATCTGTACAGTTTTGTCAAACTTATGAGAGTTCGAAGTTGCTCAAGCCTCTGACCTAGCAACTTTAAAAGTCAAAATATTTCTGAATATTGACTTGATTTTTTACAAAAATAATGAAAGGCCTCAGAATCAAGTTTAAAGTGTTGTTTTATACGTTTCGGTTTTCGGTTCTTGTAAGAGAATTAATTGCAGTTACGGTTTCAGTTCCGGTACTAAAAATGAAACGGTTAGTTTCGGTTAAAGGTTCCGATAAAGGTTACGTTGTTATTCCCTGGTTAAATCTTTAACTTCCTTTGCCAAATCCTCAACTCAAGGAAGCCTCACAATTTCAGTAGACAAACAAAAAAGTTGAACGAATTACGACAAAAATGAGTGAGAAATACATTCGTTAGGATATATGACATAAGCCATGCTGATGCTCTATACCCAACATCAACGTAAGCGGCTTTGGTCTAGGTCAAGTTGCAAACAGACAGTTGGACATAACCTGGCCAGAAAGCTCCGAGCTCGTGCTAACTGTAATTGCTTGCTTTGCTGCCATTCAATTACAATTCGTCATTTTGGTTGAAATGGCTTGGAAAATTGTTTAATTGCTCTCAGTTTTTCGATGCGAAACAGCTCTAATTGAGCATAAGCTCCATACGACTGACCAGAGAAGGAAATACGCCCTCCCAATGGGGCAAAGTGCGTGCAATAAAAAAAAAATGGAAAAAAATGAAAAGTTATTTGGCACAAACCGAATGGAAAAATTGAATCAAAAAT
This sequence comes from Drosophila innubila, assembly GCF_004354385.1. Taxonomy (NCBI): domain Eukaryota; kingdom Metazoa; phylum Arthropoda; class Insecta; order Diptera; family Drosophilidae; genus Drosophila; species Drosophila innubila. The sequence goes on along the minus strand of NW_022995380.1, from coordinate 23,339,284 downwards.
GCAGCAACAATTTGTATAGAATAAACAATTTGATTGGCAGGCGCAGTCAATAAAAGAGCTCAGGCCAATGGTGGAATCCAAGGGAGGGAAGTGGTGAGAGGGGGAAGGGGGGGTTGGGCAAAGTCTGAAGTGCTTTTGGGTAGGCCTTAATTACGTAATGTGTGCGTCCAGTTATGACCAAAGTGAGTGCTTCACGGGTGTGTGTGTGTGTGTGTGCAGCAAATGCGTAAAATTTTAATTTCGTTTTGAAAATTTCACTCGAAACAAAAAAAAAAGTGAGAAGAAGAAGACGAAAGAAGGAAAGAGCGAGGCCTGCCACAAAAGTTGTTTGCAGGCGCGACTCGGATGGTTGCATTTATTGAGGCCAATGACCAGACACGCACACACAAGCAACTATAGTACAGTGTGTGTGTGTGTGCTGCTTCTTACGCACTTTTAGCATTTTCTAATTTGAAAGCATATAGTACTAGAAAGAGAGAGGGACTCACATTTATTGGCCTGGCATATTGATCTGCCCTAACCCTTTTAAAGTTCTTATTATTATTATTAAACAACCCCATTAAGTGCTGAGCTTACCGTTACACACACCCCTTGCTATCTCAAAAAGGGACCCTTGAAAAGAGTGTGAGAAAGAGAGAGAGAGAGAGAGAGAGAGAAAGATTGAGAGTGAGAAAGCCAGCAGGATACCATGCTGGGACCCTTAGTGGGTCGAACACATGGATCTTCAATTGGTTTGAGTTTTCGTTTTGGTCGAACTTTGTTTTTTTCCCTCAAAGGTGGAGTTGCAAATTATAGCACATATAACATGGAACTGATAGAGGGGATTAGAGACTAAAGACACGCATTGCTCAAACTACAAAATGGCTAATAAAAGGGGCGTGGCTGTTGCTTTTAACTGCATGTCTCCTAATGAGGTCATTATTGACTGTAAATTCTTAAAACAAATTTAATAAGCTCATACTTATTTCAATAATTTTATACATGTTATTTGGTACAAATGTTTCAGAATACAAAAGACGAACAATATTAACTCGTTCCCATTTCAATTAGTATAGTTGCATAATAACAACGCTTGCCTCTGCGCCACAAAGCATGCAACACAAAAAGAGATCGCAAAGCTGCTGATATCACACATTTGGTGTGACTTCTGAAAACTGCAATGAGTTCGTTGCTGATGCTCGACTGACAGATACCTTGTAGGTAGATTGAGAATAAAGATTTAGTAAATCATAGTCAGTACACGTTTGTTAAAGTTTGTTTTAAAATTGAATATAAGAAACTGGAGATAAGAAGAAAATGGTTCCAAAATATTTCTACTTGCTGTAGATATTTTGTAAGTTACTAGTTTTAACATATCTAGTGTAATATTCAAGTTAGCTCTCCAAATAACATAGAAATCCCAGCAACGTTTTCAAAGATCTCTAGCTGAAATTCCCCGTGACTAAATTATTCCAAATTCGTTGTCTACACTTAACCATTTGAATATTTTTAAGAGACTTTACTATTTATGATGATGAAAATATATAAGTTTACAGATTAATTTTTTGTTACATACTTTCACATAATTCCAAACACTTTTTTTTTTGAAACCAGGGTATAATTATAATATCCTCGAACAATTGTAAATGGCATGGAATAAATTCTAATGCGTTGGCAAATTGTCGCAAAATAATAGACATTCGCAAGCAAACTGAAAACAAATTGTAAAAAGCTTGAAATGTTTAGCGGAGAATTAAAAAAAAGTCTGAGAGTGAGCTAGCAAAGACAAGTCGACTAGGTAATACCCTGTGAGTTAACATATTCATATCTCTTTACATAATTATACTTATTTAACACATTTTATGTGGAAAGAATACAGAAATTAGTGTTTCTATTATATTATTTTAGAAATGTTTAAGAAGCATATATTATGTAACAATTTGTGGACTTCTCTAGTAAAATTTCAAGAGCAATGAGAGAGTATCTTACAGTCGCATATAGTATTGCTTATAATCATACTTATGTGCGGTTTATTTGTTTGTACTATGTGTGGGTGATTATTTTTTAATACAAAATTTAGCTTGAAGGCATAGGCTACGCACTTTGTTTAACAGCATGACACCAGACACACACACACACACACATACACAGTCACACACATATTTGTAGAGTACATAAATAAAGCATTTGTTGTGCAGCTTTTGTGATTTGTTGACGCGTTTTTTTGTGTTTGTTGCTGGGGTTAAAATAGGTCTTACAGCTGCCTCAGGAGCCGCGGGGCAAACGCAACGCGCAACGCGCAACACGCAACATCCACTGATATTATAATACAACAAAAAGTAATTTTGCGCACATATTTTTTTTTTAAGCTGGTGACAACTGTCTGAGGCATGTGGCATGTGGCATCATGGATGTTGCGTTTCAATTTGTAAATAATATATGTAATACTTAATAATGCTAACATTGTCTAGCTGCGCACTTCCGTTTTGGGCCCAGCGCTAAGTAAATCCAGCTAACTGCTTTAATGAGCCACATACAATTTAAGAGCTGCTTCCTGTTTTGGTTCCTGTTGCCTGACTGCTTTTCAAATCAGTTTACTTCCTTGGCCAACAGCCAAGTTGGCAAGCATCGACTGAATTAGACCAAAACCGTAAATTTTGTGGAGCCGTCGCTCTGAGAACGGATGCTGCGACCGCCACAGATCTGGCTCGCAAAAAAAGAGAGCATTTGCCACAAAAACAAAAAAAAAGAAAAAGAAGTTATCAACAGGATGTAGTTGCAGTTGTTGTGGCTGTTGTTGTTGTTGTTGTTCTTGTTGTGATGCTGCTGCGGCAGCTATTGCTTTTGTTGTTGCTGTTGCTGTTATTTTGCTGTGCATATCAAATGTCAGGGCACCAAAAAAGCGCTTATCAAGCCAACCCCCTGAGGCCCCCTACCCTGCTGGCCTGCAATCATGTATGCATGTATGCATTCGTGTGTATGTGTATGTAAATTGCATCTTAAAGATGCAGCCTGCTCGAATTTCGCAATGCATGCGGCCTTTGTTTTTGCATTTACCCTTTGCTTGCATTTCTTTCAATCTTTCGTCTTTCGCTGCATTGTTTGTGCTATTTTTTATTTTTATTTTATTTTTTTTTGTGAATTATTTATTATTATTATTATTATTTTTATATATTGTTGAAGAGGGTTGCATTCGAGTTTGCCTTTTGGGCAAAAAGAACTCGTTTCGACTGTTAGAGTAATGTGGTTAATCTTGTCGCCGTTGCCTTTTTATCTTCCATAAATATGGCAATCAAATGCTTCAAGAACAAAGGTGTCAACTTTTCAACCCGTTATCCCCTTTTTAGTTTGTCGATCTTGTTGTTGTGACGCATTTTATCACAGAATTTCATGATATTTTGAAAAATATTATTAGTCAGAAACCATCAAAATTACTTGAAAAGCAGAAACTATAAGCCTAAAGAGGAATACTAACCAAAATATATATTTTATGATTAGAAAAAAAATAAATTCAAAATATATTTAGTACAAAAATAATTGCCATTGCAAAATGCTAGCTCGTTCCTTTATTTATTTATATTAAATATCTTTCATTTATATAAAATTTAAAATATGTATAGATTAGAATGTTCAGAGAAAATTACAAGCAAATCGTTTACTATGATTTTAGTTGCCCTTAAGCTTTTCAGTATTTATTACAATTTCAATTACAATTTACCTACAAATTCTTGTAATATAGTAGAACAATAAGAATTCTCAGAAAATGTATAAATAAACTTTACACTCACGCAATACACAAAACACATTCGAGCTCCTATTCTATTTTATAAATAACTGATTTGAGCTTCAGACACAATAACCTTTCTCTTAATCTATTACCTATTAACACTTAAATCAATTAAAATGTGTATGTAAAATATGTATAGCTTTATAAATACATGTACATATATTAATGGACAATTTCAAAAAAATATTAAAAATACACAATTTAGTCATACATAATATTCAAACATACTCGAACATGAAATCAAAAGCTTACATTTTGCATGCATATTAAAGAAATTGCATTGCTTTTGCTGTCGTCGTCTTTGCAGTCGCAGTCGCAGTCGCAGTCGACGTTGACGTTGACGCCAACGCCGCTGTCGCTATCGCTGCTGAGAGCTCAAAGAGCGCCGCGATGTTTATTGTTGTATTTTTTGTATATTGCTTTTTTTTTTTTACACATATTACAGGGGCCAGGGGTTAACCAATACAAGAGCAAAATCTCAACTGCGCCAGCCACTTGCAGCCGTGGTGAGTTTACAACATTCAGAAAAGCTCAAAATGTTGAGTGAGTTATTCACGCAGGGGCAGCTGAGTATGCTGTCTGAATGAGTGAGTGAGTGAATGAGTGTGCCTGTGTGTATGTGTGTGTGTGTGTGTTTGGCACATTTTTTTTATTAAGACTCAGCTGAGTGTTGGCTTTTTGGGTGGTTGTTGCTGTTGCTGTTGTTGTTGCTGCTGTTGTTGCTGCTGTCATTGAGCTCTTGCCGCAGCCTAATGGCAATTTAATTGTGCTTTTCATATTGCATTAGTTTTCCAATTTGGTTTTTCTGCTGAATACCAACTTCATAATCTTTATGCACATTATGAGAACGCGTATATTGGCAGTGGAACTTTAACCTTCATCGGGTGCATGATAATTTTCATAAGCCAAAATCACATTGCTGCCCATCATCATTATCAACAGCAGCAACAGCAGCAGCAACATCATCATCATCATCAGCTGCAGTGGAAGTGGAAGTTGCAGCAGCAGTTAGTCTCACAATCAGTAACCAGTTGCATGCAAAATGCTTGCAACAGGTGTGCAACTTAGAGACGCAGCCCCATTGCCACAGCCACAGCCGCATCCAAGTCGCTTGGGCGCAATCTGCAACACAAATTCCCTGCAGCAATAAGGTTGCTGCCACTGTGAGCGTACGGATACGAATACCAATACAATGATTGTGGATGGTGCCTCTGCCTGTTGCATGGTGCACGGTGCATGGTGCCTGGTGCCTGGCTGCCCTGGAATTGCCCTTACCCCGGGCACGTTGTCGTGGGCTAAAGTTTTCAGCGATTCCATGCCTCATATCTTTTAGAATGATAATAGTTCGCCTTCCGTTGCCTTGCAGCAGCAGCAGCAGCAACAACAACATATAATGTTTTTCCCGCTCGCTTGTTGTTGTTGCAACTGCCACTGCCACTGCTCCAGCTATTATAATATGCCGTCTGCCTCCTCCCTTTTGATTAAAATTGACTTGAGCTCGTTGTGTTTTGGGCTTTCATTTGGCTTTGCCTTTGGCTCAGCTGCTGTTTTAGTTTTCCATTTTTTTCCTGCTTTGCATACCCTCATCTAGGTGTGTGTGTGTGTGTGTGCCACATATAACGTTACCATTGTTAGCACTTCGCTCTGTTCTTTAATAGTTTTTTGCAGTTTTCTTAATGTTTGCACAGATTTTTCAATTAAACATTTATTCATCCATTCATTGGCTCTCATTTGTTAACAATTTAGTTTTCTATAACGGTTGCTATTTTTCATTTAGATTTGCAACAAAATGACAAGAACAACAACATAAATGGTCAACTGGCCAACCTGTGGCAATTTGTGCCTCTTATTGTTGTAGTGTTGGCCCCGTGCACAGTTTTGATTGACTTCCAGCTGAACTGTTGACAGATTACTGCCAACTACCAACTATCAACTATCAACTATCAACTGAGTGCGGGGTGTGTCAGTTTCATAATTAGATCTTTGATTGAAACTGTGATTAAAACTGTTGTCAGTCAATAGAATGCCGCAAATTGAGTTAACATTATTGCAGAAATTGGAACTAGTTCGAATTAAGCTGTGTAGGAAGTACAGTATAAGCAAACTAAAGCGGACACTGTTGTTTCTTTGGTAAAATGATAATAGTTTTATTAATAACTTTGCTTAGATAAAACAAAATTTTCACAGACTTTAAAAAGTAAGTTGAAATGCAATTAAATAAATTATAAGATTTTGATTGCATCTGCTGAATGAAATGAAATATCGGTTTTCCTAAAATAAAAGAGACTTCATTTTTCGATCAAACTTTTGGAGTCACAAAAATTAGCTGCTATACTTTTATATTAATATATATATTTTTTTATTTTTTGTGCTAAAAAATATGTTTATTTAAGATATATATTATTCCATTCGGCTTAAAAATAATTTATTTTAATTCGATACATTTTAAATTTTATGATATCTTTCAACATATAATTTGACTTTTTTCAATGGTATTTTCTTTGCTTTAAAAATTGCTTTTCAAAATCAAAATTTTGCGATCTTATAATTTATTTTCTCTAGTGAAAGTAAGTAAGAAAATAAACAAATAAATAATATTCTTTCAAGCATTTAAAATATTCCTTTTTAATCAGAGATTAATTTATAAATCTTTAATTAACTTTTGAGCGTGGGAAAGTCTTTGTTGAGTTTATACAGATTTTATTAAGCAATCTTAGCTATAGTAAGCATTTCTGACCAAGGAAGCATTCAACTATCAAATTCCAAATCAAAATCATTTGACTACAAATCATCTGCGTTTTGGACATCAGCTATCAACCTGTCCATGTGCAGAGCTTTTCCTGTAGTAAAATAGCACAAAAAATGTATTTTTTATTTTCCAATTCGTTAACTGTATATAATGTTTGAAGGTTTGGCATCAATGAGAAGGATGCTTTCCTTCAATTTTTATTGCTTACATCGAATTGTATTGAATCGCTTTGCATTATGGAGTCAAGTCTCAGAGCTTTAACTTCAGGTCCGTTGAGCATTCGAAGCATTTGAACAGACAGCTTCAGAGTGCAACACTCAATGCGCCACTTTGGCTCAGAACGATTTAGCCAAAACGTAGCCAATTTTTCGTATTTTACATTTTTTCGTTATTGTTGTTGTTGTTGTTGTTCATTTTGTTCAAGTACGTCAAGTTCGATTGCGTTCTTTACCTTGAAATCTTGTTTTCTATCCGTTGTTAAGTTTTTGTTGTGGCTTGCCAATGCATTTCGGTTGTTGTCGTTGTTGTGAATATATATATATAATTTTTTAGCTATAAATATATTTGCTGTTTTTGTTGTGGTTGCAGCTGCAAAAGATTTTGCATGCTGACCGCCCCCAGGCAGCCCCCAACCCCAACCCCAGCCGCAAACCCCTGCCTAATATTTTATTTATGCATTTTCTTTATTTATTGAGCAGCAAAAACAAAGTCATCATTTGTTATTGTTATCGTTGTTGCTACTGCTTTTGTTGTTGTTGTTGTTGTTTTTGTTGCTTTTTCGCATTATTCTAAATACTTAATTTGCATTTATTTCTACAACAGCAGTGAAGCCAGTCATTAATTTGTATGCTTATAAATTCAATTAAATTGTTTTATCTACTAAGTTTTGAGTGTGTTTGTGAATTGTTGTTCTCGTTTTATTTTATTCTTTTTTGTTATTGGTTTTAAATAAATTACATTGAATGTTTTATTAATTTTTCTCAGTCGATGGCGTTAAGTAAAATGCGGAAATTGTTGATGGCTTACGAAAGTGCCAATCGCACACACATTTATAAATAATAAATGAGCAATAATTACAATTGACTCGAAAGTTTTGCTCACTTTAAATTGCCAGAGCTATGCCTCTATTTAAATACATACATACTTGCTTTGAGTGTGTGTGTGTGTGTGTGTTTGTCCTCTTTGCATATGGGTCTTATAGTATGTTCAGTTGTTTGTTTGCTTTGCATAAACCTTGACATCAAAACATTCGCTACACACAAAAATAACGTATACGTCGCTTTGTACGATGCGCTGCGGCGGTCTGGCAACGCCATGTCTATAGCCCAAAATGCAACGCTTCGTTGCATACGAAATAAACGAAAAAAAAAATATACGAATAACCAAAACCAAAAACAAAAAACTGTCAGTTTTTGCATTGCTATTTAGTTTTGGCTGAGCTTGGCCTCCATTTTGGTTGCATTCATAACGCAAGTCGAGGTTTTCATTGGTTTCCAATTTTTGCCGTTTGTCGTTTTTCGTTTGCAGTTTGCCGACTTTGTTTGCTGCATTTGTTTTGCTGATATTTGAGCTCTTGCCTTTTGTCATCTCCCTCGCAGCTTTGTGCCTAAAATATATCGTTGGCTCTTTGTTTTTTTTTATTTTTTGTGTGTGTTTGTGTATTTCTGCCATTCGTCGCATCAACCTCGAACTTTAGATTTGTTTGCAGTGTGATTATGAGAGCATAACATTCTGTTTATTGTATTCTAGAGATACGAGTGTCTTTTTTTTTTCTATATATAGACTTTTTTGCCTATTGGTGGATAAATCAGCCCATTAAGTTGACTTAAACAGAAAATTAACGATTATTAACATAAACTTTAAAATTGGTTTAATTTAAATATTGTACATTTTAAACCAAAAACAAACAAATTTTTTATTAGCAATGTGTTTTTGATACAAAATTGAGCAAAATATAAATAAAAAATTGATAGCTTATTTAATAGTATTTCGTATAATTTTATTTAAATGATTTGTATAAAAAGTAACAACAAAATGTAAAAAATAAATAAAAGCGATAAAAAGGAATTAGAATCAAGATTTAATGAATTGAATATATAAATAATTCTATTTTAAAATTATTCACATTTTTATATTAAAGGTAAGGTTTCTTACAACTTAAAATTTTGTTTGTTTTTTTCTGTTAGTTTTTAATTTGATTGATATTTTCAGTTGTCAGTTTAAATCTAAATGTGTGAGATTATTATGTTTTGTTAATAAAAATAAAAATTATATAAAGTATTATCAAATTTGTAACTGTAGAAATGTATTTAAGCATCTACAATCGAATTGGCTTTTATTAGAGATTATTCGAATAGAAATTCTATAAAATGTTTATTGCTGTTAACAAATTGCGGTACATTGCCAGCTTTAAGTTGACCAGTTGACTGTGCTTAGGCCATTTAAAGCTGGCTGTGAGTGATTGGTAACAGGAAGTGCTGCGTCGCAGTTACAGTAACACACATTTCCCATTGCGGACTGTCGACCATCATTTCCATTTAGCGAAACGGGCGCTGAGGTCGCGCAGCCAGAGGCAGTTCAAGTTGTCGAGTCGAGTCGAAGTCGGAGTCAGGGTCCAAGACAAGTTTTCTGTGGCGCTGGCGCCGACGCTGACGTTGGCGTCGACTGCGACTGCGACAGCGCGCTGGCGTTAACAGTGAAGGCGGTGTGGTCATAGAACAAGGTGCTGCACTTTACCGGCTGGTTATTGCATTTTTACCATTGCACTTGCCCCTGGCTTTGAGTTGTTTACCTGACTAGTTAGCCAGCTTTTCGGCTTGATTAATAGCTATTACTCACTTAGTGTGTGCGCGAGTGTGTGTATGTGTGTGTGTGTGACTTTGCGCTTGACCCGAATGATAAAGCATTGATATTGATTCGTCAATCGCAACATTTGGCAGCTTATCAGTTGAGGTCTGGATTAAGTGCTGCTTTATGGCCAATGTCTGTGGCCAAAACCGGAAATAACGCGCCCACTTCCACTTCCGCTAAGCTGCACACCCACAGAAACATGGCTTATGTTGCTGCTGCTGTGGCAGTGGCATGAACATGCTGCAGCAAACATGAATTTATCGTGGCAACAGTTAACTGCCCAGCGGGATACAACAGGAGCAAATGTTGCCAGTGCAATGAGTGAAATGCTTTACTGGATTTTTTTGTGGTCCACTTGTTGCACGTTCCAACTATAAACTTTACTCAATATACGTGTATCGTTGGGGCAACTTTGGCGAGTATTCACTTCAATTGATACCCAACTAATATCCCAGTTTAATTGAATCGCACAAAGTGCAATCCAAAGTCAGACACATGAAATATACTCGATATTATAAATGGCTAACAGCGTACTATAAACTGGAAATTGTCCGAATATAAATAATCAAATGACCGCAACAAAATAATGCAACTATTTGCAGTAACTTGAACAATAACTGGTTCTACTATTATTTAGAATTTTTCCTCTCTCCATTTATATTTTTGTTGTTATTTTGTCAGTTGTTATTGTTTTTTCACTGTTGCCTTTTTTTTGTGCAATTACCTTGAATACATTTTTATATATTTGCATATTTATTGCAAAATATTTTGTTAAAAACAATCTGTAGGTGTTTGATCTGAATAAACAGTTTATCGAAATATTTATATAATATTATAGTTTTATTGCTTGTTGTGCTAAGTAAATAATATATGTATATTATGAATTTTTGATTTCAATGCGATTATTTCAAATGTCAAAGGTAAATATTTTAAAATGTGCAATAAATGTTAAATGAGCTGTAAGCTAAGTTGTTTAATGAACGAATATATGCGGATATGCTACAATATTTAACTGGCTGGTTTTACCCGGCGTTGCCAGTGTGGGAATATGACCTAAATGTGGGGATTTGCCAAAGTCTGGCAAAGTCGGAAAGACACACATTTTACTATCAGTTGGGATTGGGTTTTAATCAGTACATTGTAGATTACAAAAACTTGTATTCCATCATTATTACGAAATTTTAAAATAAGTCATATTCGATAACACAGCTTCAACAGCTTGTATTGATTTTTGTGAGTTTTCCTCCCAATGGGAAATTCAATACTCATGAATATAATCTATGAATTGCACATCAGTTGGAGATAACAAATAGCTTATACTCGTAAATAGCTTGAATTTAAATTTCCCATAAATTAATCAATCTTATAAATTTGTTTTCGTCTTGTAAACAGTCAATTTAACTTCTTGTGTTATTCAAATGCAATTTAATGTGTGTCATTAAAATAAAAGAATTATCATAATCATATAAAATTCTGCATGCTGGGTTTGGCTTGACGTTTGATGCAAGGCTGCCACTGCATATCATCAAATTTAATTAATCTATGCAAAACTATATTTAATTTTGTTTTTTTATTGTGTGCGGCTTGAATGCTGCTTAAAATTAATAAGACACTCTGGCTGTAAAAAAATGATCCTAAAATGCAGTCTGAGTTATAGAACGATTAGAAATAATTCACAAATACTCGTAGTTATTAGATGACCTTTGTTTGTCGTCATTAACATCAGCATCAGCATCATGATCATGATGAGCTGGTCTGGCCCTCAGGCAATGATCGGTCTAACTATGCACTTCTCAATTATATTTGACTGGTTGTTGCTGTTGCTGTTGTGGTTGTTGTTGTTGTGGTTGCTGGTGCTGCGTGCAACTTGAGCTGCATTAGGAAAGGTCAGTGCCATCGCCACCATTGTCGCTGCCACAAATGCATCAAAACGCGCTTTTTGTCGGTCTCTGCGTCAACTGCGTCAACTGCGTCGTCGTCGTCGTCGTCGTCGTCATCATCGAGGCTGCTGCTGCTGCTGCTGCTGTCGGGACAAGGGACAGCAACTGGGACAAGGGACGTTGACGGGGCTTCGTTTCGCGCTTACTTGCTTTTAATTCTTGCATTGCGTTTCAAGTTGCAAGGCACTCAAACAACACACACACACACTCTCAGAGAGCGACTGTCAAGCAGTTGTATATAGTTTAATGCAGCTGCAGCTGCGGCAACTGCAACAGCAGCAGCAGCAGCAGTGGCAGTGGCAGAGGCGGCTGTGGCAGGCACAAAAAAAAAAAAAAAAAAACGCGCAACTCATTTAAAAATGCCAACGTCCATCAACGAGGATCGCCGAAGATGGCAGAATTTGTTGTCGTTTCGCTTTTTTGTCAAATTGTTTTGCTGAATTTTCTTGAGAACTTTTGCATTGTATTGCATTATATAGCCCCCTTTTTGCTATTATTGTTGTTGTTCTCCTTCATCTTCCTCTTCATCTTCTACTTTTTTTTTGTTGTTGCTGCTGCTGTTGTTGTTGTTGTTATTGTTAATGCTAGAACGAGATGTCCGAGGAAGTGGTCGGCATGAAGACGACAATGAACTGTTTTGTTTGGTTTGGTTTTGGTTCACTTTGCTGTCTGCCCCCTTTTGTTGCAAGACTCCAAATAGCAGCAGCAAATCAAGTTTAAATTTCAGCATTATGTAATCGACAGTAAAACAGTTCAGTTCAAAAAAAAAACTGCAAAAATTGCTTAAGAATTTTTATGTCCTTCATTAAAATTCAGGAAAAATTATACAAAAAAATGAAAGAAAATTTTTTTATAAATTAAAAAAGCCAGCTATAGACGAAGTGTTATGCATTATAAAAAATAATAAAGAATTAGCTTTAAAAATAAAAATACATAATAAATTTAATTCAAATGAATACTATTATAAATTATTTCTAAAATATTTGGATTCTTATGATTTATAGTTAAACTCTTTCGAGTAACTGCTAGACTCTAATTGTTAGAGTATGCTAATAGTCAACCTTTTGCCAGTTACTTGACATTTGCAGCAACAGAATTTTTTACATAATTTGCTCTAATTGAAATGAGAAATGCGAAAAAATGGCAAAATGTGAAAAAGAAATTCATTTTTCATATTTCGTTTTAGCTGGCAGCAAATGAAGATTAATCCAATTTGGCGCAATCAAATCAAAAGCTTAACATTTCTCAGTTTTTAATTAATGCCGTCAGATACGTTGCAATTTTAGCTTAAAGTACTTTCAACTGAAAGTATTTGCAAATATTTAATTGATATACTGCAATTTGTGTGAGATTTTTGTTTAAGCCAAGTCAAGTCTGTTGATTACATTAAATTGGCAGCTCAATTGCGGCTGCAACAGTCAACAAAGCACACAAAATTGCTAAAAGGATTTTTATCCTTTAGCCCCAAAAATGCTCAGCAATTTTGTGGTTACACTTGGGCTTAGAATGTGTGTGAGGTTTGTGTGTAGAATGTGTGTGCGTGTGTGTGTGTGTGTTTGTTTGTGTCTGACGTCGCTTCCTGTCTGCATGATTGCTAGTTTTTGGCAACACTTTGTGTTGATTACACTCCAAACAAACCACACAACTACACACAACACACACTCACAGGGATATCTACACATATACGAAGACACTCACATGACCGAGCTTAGGCACCGCAATAGCTTTTGAGACACCTGTTGGCCCAAACCATCTGCCTGGCTAATTTCATTATGTGCCATAGTTTGTCGACTAACCACAGGCAACAGCAACAACAACAACAACAATAACAGGCAAAACAATAACGACAACTAAATCGAAAATTGCATAGCACTTTCGATTTCAAAACACACACGCACACACACACAAACACACACGCACTTACAAACATATATTCACATACTCGTATAGAGGGATGCATTTACCGGCTTACTAAACTGACTCTGCTCAGTTTCGGCTCAACCTGCAATTCAATGTTCAACATCAGGCAACAGACACACACACACACACACACAGACACACACGCACACTGACAAGCTGCATCACTAGGCTGCAACGTTTGTGGCTGCCACCCACCTGTTGTTGAATGCAACCAACTGGATACTGGATTAGAGACAGCCGCAATTTCGTGTGCTGTCGTTTGCAGTTTGCATTTGAAATTGTAACAGCATCAACAACAACAACAACTATGACAACAGCAACAACAGCAACAACAATCAAGGCAAATAGGCCTTCACACATTACACAAACACACACAAACAAACACACACACACACACACGCTAACACACAATTTAATTGAGTGTTTTTGCAAATTTAGTTCAGGGTCAGTTATGTGGCTCGTTTTTGGCCCGTGTGTGTTTAGACGGGCCAATTTGGGTTTGTGTTTTTTGGGTGCACTTGTGGAATGTGTACTTGTTGTTATTGTTGTTGTTGTTGCTGCAACAAATCATTTGGAATTTCGCTTATGATTTCTGCATAACGCATACGCCATGTGGTTCGCATTAGTATTGACTGCAGTGCCCAATTATTGTTGCTACTTAATACTATAATTATGCTTGTGTATATTTATGTGAACGCATATAAGCAATAACAAAACGATAAATATACGAATTTTTTTAATCATATTTATATATTCAGCGTTTGAATTAGTAGTAATAGCAACAGTAGTAGTTGTATTAGCAGTATTTTAAGTATAGCGGAATAATATTTAGTAGTAAAAGTAACTTCTTATGTTTTATGTAATTAGAATAGACCAACAATTTTAAATAACAATCTTTCACATTTGATCATAAACAAAATATCGTAATTAGTGTAGAAATATTCTTAAAATTTGATTCTGGAATGTTTAATTTTTTTGTAAAAACTCATGCTAAATTTTACAATTTGAAAAATTTTGACTTGTAAAGTTCCTAGGTCAAATGTGTGACCAATTCTAAACTTTAACAACTTTTTAAAAGGTGGACCGATTTTCATTTTGATCATGGTTTTGCCTTTAAATTCATTCTGCATTTAAATTTAATTAATTTCGTTAAATTAATTTTTTTTTTAATTAAAATTTTTTTATTATTGTATCGTTGTACAAGTACCTACAAGTACCGGACAGAAACCGGAACCGATATCTGCTGTTTTAGTTTGATTCCCTGTTTTGAACAGAATCTCATTATTATGCTAAACATTCTTAAGAACATTTTTGCAACGTTGTTCCATTTCCCATTAAAAAGATGAGCAGCTGCTGCAGCACCCCATACCCTACACTATCCTATGCTATGCTATGGTATGGTGTACCCCACCCATTACCGATTCAGGTGCTCGTTTAATTGCATGGGCATAGCATTCCCTGTCGCTGGCACTGGCACTGGCTTCCATCTTTCATTCCGTTCACTGCCAAAACAAATTGTGAGAAAAAGCTCAACACAACACAGAACAACACAACACAAAATGTGCGTGCTACATAAATTAAAACCTATGCTTCACTGGCTCACAGAAAGAGCGCGTGAGCGAGAGAGAGAGATTGATAGAGGGGAGGGAGTGAGATGGCAATTACAACAGTTGACTTCACTATATTCTGCACTCATTCTAAATATCCCAGTCGATGCCATATCTTATGTCAAGTCTACGCTTTTTTGCCTTCTCCATCGCCTCGACATGTTTTGCATTGAATTCGGGCTTGAAATTCTGTTTATTGCTGTTGTCGTTGAGGCTGCAGTTGTTGTTGCAGTTGTTGTTGCTGTTGTTGTTGCTGTTGCATCGCATATTCGTCAATTTTTTTGTTGCAAGTTGCTGCAAGTGGCTGCCATCTTGATTATGTTGCAGCTCCCGCTGTTGTTGTTATTGTTGCTGTTGCTGTTCTTATTATTATTACTGCGCCCTAGCTGCAGCAGCAGCAACAGCAATACTGTGACTCCGACAACGGCAACAATAATGATGTTGCTGACGCTGACGATGACGATGATGATGACGATGGTAATGGTGATGATGATGGCGTGTTTGCTGTAATTTGCGCTACGTAAAACGTTCAAAAATGCAACAACGAACTGTAGCAGCAACAACAACAGCAACAACTAAAGCAGCACCAACAAAAAACGCTCTAAATGAAGGGAATTGAGCACTGCGATCGTTGACGCTGCCAGCGTCTCAGTTGCTCTTCGTTTACCACTGCTGCTGCTACAGTTGACGTCAGCGCCGACGTCGACGCCAACAGCGCTGCCTCTGTAAAAAGGGCAAAATACGAAAAACCTTGAGGACGGTCAGTAACCGACAACCGCCAGCCCAGAAAAATTTGTATGAGCAGCAAACGAAAATTTTTGCTAATATCTACACTTTATAAGCAATGCTGGCTATGAGATGTAACATGTACAAGAAACTATACACGTATATGCAATCAGTTAGAAATTCGAATTTCTATAAAATATAATGTACTATATAATATATATATGTATAGTGTAATAATATAATTATATTTTTATTAGATATTAAATTCAATTATGTAAAATAAATGTATGAAAATATATGTTAATAAGTATTCGTATCGTAAATATATTTTTTTTTTATTATTAAAAAATGTACATTTCTTGCCTGTACAATTTCAAACAAATGTCTATTGTTGGTTTTTAAATTTTATTTATTTATTAATGTATTAATAAGTATTCGTATCGTTAATATATTTTTTCATTATTAAGAATGTACATTTCTTGTACAATTTCAAACAAATGTCTATTTTTGGCTTTAATATTTATATTATTTATTTTATATTTATTGTATTATTATTTTATTCTATAGCATTTTTTTTTTTAATTAAAACTTTATATTTTTTCTTCTGCTTCTTATACTTATATAGTTTCTAATGGTTCTTAAAAAATGAAATATTGGATTCTTTGAGATTAACTATTTTTTAATTTAATAAAAAAAATTTTATATTTTTTTAAAACACTTATTTGACAACTGAAATTGCGTGCAAGTTGTTTGAGTAAGGGTATGCACGCGTCGACGTGTCAATGTTAATTTTGTGGTTTTTGCACATTTATTTTGGTTGCTCTTTCTGTTGCGTTTTTATTCGCTTTTTCGTTTACTTTTTTCGTACAGTCAAATTGCGCATTTTTGGCTTTGGGGTGGAGCCTCTGAATGCGTTGCCGCTTTTGCTGTTGTTGTTGTTGTTGCTGCCGGATCTTCTGCCTTTTGTTGTTGTTGCTGCCCGGTTTTGGGTGAGGTCGTGGTCGTTGCCGGTTTTACTTTTTTTGCGTCATCAGCAGCGGCAGCAGCAGCGGCAGCAACGAGAACTGCACTTGAAAACTCAACTGGCGTGGTTGGCTGGCCGACGACTTTGGGACCGACATCAACGTCATCATTGTGGACTTTAAGTGGTTTTGGGTGTGTGCTTGTCTTGCATGCGTGTATCTGTCTCTCTACCTTTGTGTATGTGTGTGTGTGCGTGTGTGTGTGTGTATCAATGTGTGTGTGTGCGAATGTATCTGGACCCCATGCGGTTAATTTATGCCCGCTTGCAATTTTGGCAGACAGTGAAAAAATATTTTTGGTCTTGTTGCTGGTTGTTTTTGCAGCCAGTTTCATTTTTAGAACTTTGGCGAACCGGTTTTTTGGATGCGGCTTTCGATTTTATTTGTTGTCGGCGCATTAACTGGTTATTTTTATTTGTTGCTGCTGCTGTTGTTGTTGTTGTTTTTGTTTTTGTTGGTGCTGGCAGTTTTGTTGCAGTTGATAAATCTCGTCGCGCCGTTGTCATAAATTTGCATTGGGCCATGCCATTGGCCCTGACATTTCTAAGGCTTCCTTGCCAGCCAGCTTGTTGTTGCCAAGCTGAAGTTACCAGCGTCAGCCAATGCAATTAATCACAGCCAAATGCACAGAACGAGCATGTGAAATGACAAACAGACAGACTGACAGACAGACGGACAGACAGAGGGACAGACAGACGTGCATCTTGACAGACAGTTGTTGAAGTTATAGTAATTCATTTACATACTTACTTTTTTTTTTAGTCAACTAATCCACAATTCGACGGATGCCAATGGCGACGATTCCATGCGATTCAATTCAATTCGACTCGATTCGATTCAATTCGATCCCATTACAATCATTTTCGCCCCACACACACACACACAGGGGTGGGGGTATTGATCTGTGGTAAAAATTTAGTTGACTCTCTGCCAGGGCATATCATATTTAGTCAAGTCAAGTCAAGTCAAGTCGAACCCAACCAATCCCAGCCAAACCGAAGCAACCAAGCAGAGCCGCCCCAGACACAGGCTCAAATCTCAGTCTCAGTCGCAGTCGCAGTCTCAGTCTCCACGTCACAGCCTCCTTACCTATCATAAACTGATTATTTTTAACAGAATCATTATCGTCAATGGCAACCCAAGAGCGTCCCAGACAGACAAGCAAGCTACACTAACAATCGGGTGTTTTAGGTAATACATATGTCAACTAAAACCTAAATTGAAATAAAACTAAAGATTATGCATTAAAAAGTAATTTAAAAAATAAGAATCAAATAATAGAAAGGAAAAATTTAATTATAAACTTATAAACGAAACGAAAAAAGTTAAATTAAGTTAAAATAAGCTACTAAGTATACGCCTGGGGAATTTAAAATTGTTTAATTGAATTTAAGCTTTGAAATGTAGAATTTTTTTCCATTACTGAATGTTTTCAAATTAATTAAACTTTGTAAGATTTATTCGAATATTTGATCATAGATTAAAAATTATTAAATAATATATACTAAATTATTTACTAAGCATTTTTATTTTTTATTTATAAAGTATTTAAACAGAACAATTGTTTAAGCAAAACATACTATTATTAGAATATTATAAAAAATATATTTAAATTTTTACAAATTTTAGCATTAAATTAATAATATAATTAAAATTATATTTTTTTGATTTTTTTTAGGGTATCTAAACTTCCGCTTTCGTTTTGTTATTTACATATTTTGTAGCTTTCTGCTTCTACTCTTTGCGCCATGTAATTTGATTTTCTAAAAAGTTTCCGATTTCTAGTGAATTTTTCGCACTGAGAATCTACAGCTTGGGTTATTGTGGTTAATTTCTTTTAAATTATTTTTGCAGTTGCGTTTGTAGAAACGACGCTTATCAAAAAGCCAGTGACAGCTGCTGACTGTCTTTATGCATACATAAATATATACATAAATACATACATGATGTACTATATGTATGTATGCTTGTATAGATATGAATGCGAGTGCGAGTTTAAGTACTCGCTGTCGTATCTTGCACTTTATGCATGACTCAAAATTGAAATTCAAAACGAACTTGACAAAATTAAAAGAAAGAAGCTTCATTCATGCACGCATACACAGACACTGAGTAAACAGCAAACAACAACAGCAACAACGGCAACAACACACGCATGGCAGTCCAAATAGCTAGTCAGTTAGTCAGTCAGTCTGTCGGTCAGACTGTCAGCCAGCCAGCGCCCTCAATGCACGCTTTATGCAACGACAACAACGACAACAACGACGACGGCGATGACAACAACGTCAAAAGCAACAGCAGCGGCGGCGGCGACAGCAGCGACGTCAGCGGCAGCAAACGCAGCGAAAAAGTTCAATGAACCTGGCCCAGTGCGAATTCGGTTGTCGTAGGTTAGGGACGAGCGACAGACCCAACGACCAGGCGACCAACCGACTGACTGCTGGACTGGCAAAGGGGCCTGGACAGGGGGCATGACGACAACGTCGACGTCGACGTCGCTGTCAACGGCAACGACAACGTCGACGCTGACTTTGTGCAAATACAAATACAAATATACGCTGTCGCTGCTTCTGTTGCTGCTGCTGCTGCTGTTGTTGCTGTTGCTGCTGCTGTTGTCGCCGACGTCGTCGTCGTCGTTGCTGCTGCCAAGTGTGACGAAAAATATACAAAACAAAATACACACAAAAAAAAAAAAAAAACTGCAACAGCAACAATAAGTGTAATAACAGCAACAAGAAGCGTATTCAAAATAATAATAATAAAAATCGGTTGTTGGTTCAGTTCATGGCATAGCATATGGAGCAAGAGGAGCTTCTAGATCAGCAGGGGCAGCAAGCAGGGGGAAGAGGAGTGACCGTTGCTGTTGTTGTTGTTGTCTCTGGTCTTTGGTCTCTGCGTTGTCTGTTGCTGTTGCTGTTGTTGTTTCTGTTGTGTTGGTCATGGACGCCATTTCACATTTGCCTTTTTGTGAATCATGTGTGCGGTGATAAAGAAATACTTATAAACTCATACGGTTCATAATGCTCACTCTGAATACTCGAGTGAGTGTGTGTGTATGTGTGTGTGTGTGTGTGTGTGTGTTTGGGGTTTGAATGCGTGGACATGAAATCAAAACCACAAAATATTCTCATCTTAAAATATCAGCTTTTAGTTAGTAATGAGGTCTTTGAACTTGACATTTCTCTTATATTCGAATACATTGAATGCATTGTTGTTGCATTCGCCTTTGTTATTGTTGTCGTATTGTCATCAGTCAAACCCTCGGTCAACTTTATCCTAAATTATTGTTATTATTTGCTCATATGCTTCGATTCTTCGACAATGTTCAAATTGGGGTTGAAAGTACCTGACACAGTTCAGGTCTGTGATCAGCAGGGAGCATTAAGTTCAAAGTTTTATGCTTATGTTGACAGCAGGAGTCGATTACAACTGAATAATAAATACCAGCAGTTAATTGAAATTTAGAAAAAGGGAAGAACAGTCAGCTTTGAAATGTTTTTTAATATGAATCATGTTTAAATGTTTAAAAAAATATGCGTATTTTGTTTAGTTAACTAATTTAGATATTAAGTCATGATCAAGCAATAAATACGTCACAAATCGGATAATTTTAACCCAAGTAATGATAATAACAATAGCACCTAAAATCACGAATTTCCATATAAAAATATTTCGAGTTTAACAGATAACACATAAAAAACGGAAATAAACTGGAGATTTAAATAAATAAAAAGAAATGCTTAAAACTAATCTGATGCAGATGTCGATGCGTCATTATATATCTATAAATTTCTTTTAGTATTGTATTATTCAGTACGTGAACTATCAGAAGATAATACTCGTAGATAGCTGATATGTCTACTTTACATAATCGTCTGAATTGACTATTGAAGAGTGCTATTTTTGGGATTGATAAAAGTATATAAATGTAGCTTGATTATTATAAAACGACGATAAATATAGTCAGCTTTATTATTATCAATAATTTGTCATATCATAAATATTTCGTTTCCTGATTTGCTTACTTATTGAATGCTTTTCAATATAATGAAGAGTAATTGCTTTAAATCGCTTGGCAAATCACTTGAATGCCAATTGAATGCACATTTAACTAAATATACAAAACAAAACTGCCACAAGTTCACCGACCACACACACACACACACACACATTCAGACAGCACACAGACGGGCGAATATATAACGTATACGTAATGTTAATTGAAACGTAAATGCTGTGAAAACACTTTCGCTCTCGACTTCATTGATATCTAAAACTAAACATCTAAAACAGTCAGCCCCCAAAAATGGCCCCGACTGCCCCAACAGCAACAGCAGCAGCAACAACAACAACAACAGCAATAGCAGCAGCAACAACAGCAATGCGTGAATTTGCAACACAAATTCTATGTGTGTAAACACGTGTCGTGTGCATTTGAGTGTGTGTGTGTGTGTGTGTGTATGTGTGTGTGTGAGTGTTTGTTCTCGTGCATGCCGCAGGCACTTTGGCGTTGCATTCATCTGTTTTGTGTTTGGCAGGCAGCCAAATAAAATTTCGAGATATGACCTTACACACACATACAATGTGTTGCCGGCGTGCCACAACAGCAACAGCAACAGCAAAAACAACAACACGGCCTAAACATGGCAATGGTTTCCGCGTGGATGTTGTGTCCATTAGAAATGCATTTGTTGTTGCTGCAGATGTTGCATGTTGACATTGACATTGGTTAAACGGCAATTTGTGCGTGTATATTTCGAATTGTTGCTGTCGATGCGTGTGTGTATTTTTGTGTGTGTGTGTGTGTGCCATGCTAATGCAAATGTATTTTTAACATATGCTGAAATCTGTTTCATTGGGCTAAGCTTGCAAAATGACATAATTTGCATGCCCCTTGCCACGCTTTTACTGACCTACAATGCAACGTCCAGCGTTAAAACCTTTGGCTGGGTTTGGCTTATCAGGCAAACAGTTAGCTGGATGTTTGCTATTTATTGCTCTTTTTGTTGTTGTTTCTGTTGCTGTTGCGTATCTTATCAATGCCTCTGTTAATCTACTGTGTGATTCTTGCACTTCACTTTCTTGTCAACTTTTTTCGCAACGAAAATTAAAACGTAATAACACAACAACGCAACACAACGCACACAACAATGCAATACAAAAATGCAAAAAAATAATAAAAAGCAACACAAACGAAAACAGAAGCAAAAACATTTAAAAATATTTATATGTACACACATATATGTACATTACTTATACATATAAAATGTGCCTGACCAAGGCCAAGCAATTTTGTATTGCTGTCGAGTTCCTTGGCCTCAGCAATCTGTGTTGTTGCTGCCGTTGCTGTGTCTGTTACTGCTGCTGTTGCTGTTGATTCTTGGTCATTGGCTTGGACTTGGGCTGCTGCTGCTGCTGTTCCTTCATTGGGTCTGCTTATTTGTTGATTTCATTTTCGTTTATTTGTTTTTGCTTGTTTTCGTTTACTTTTACTTGAAACTGAAAATCACATTTAGCTAGCAAGAGTTGAGATCACGAGGCTGCAATCACAATTAATGTGGGCGGAAACAAATTTATTTACTAGCTGAAACCGTCTACTTTAGAGAATAAAAGAGATAGAGTTTATAAATAAATATTTATTTGATTTGAAAATAAAATTAATAATTTTTTAAAAATTATATTTATACTAAATGGTTTATCATCAATTGCATGTGCAACTTTACTATAAATAAATATAAATATTACTTTCATTTAAAAATAAATTTAATAATTTTTATAAAATTATATTTATACTAAATGGTTTATCATCAATAGCATGTGCAACTTTAATTTATTTGCGTTAATCAATTTATTTATTTAAAATTCACTGAAATTTATGTATTTTTATGATCAGCATTAAAAGTTGAGAAGATCTTACAAGATATTTAAGTGATCAATTATATCTTTATAGCACATATAACCTTTATCCTTGGTACAAAAATAATATTGTATTTGTTTGTTTAATTCTGAACATTTTTTAGACGTTACTAAGCCCAAAGATAAAAGCTTCCATTGATTTGATTTATGTAAATCAAAGTTTT
Source organism: Drosophila innubila (assembly GCF_004354385.1). NCBI lineage: Eukaryota > Metazoa > Arthropoda > Insecta > Diptera > Drosophilidae > Drosophila > Drosophila innubila. The sequence continues at coordinate 23,316,624 of NW_022995380.1, read as the reverse complement.
TGCTTCTGAAGAATTTCATTAAAAAAAGGAAATTAATATAAATGTATTTAGAATACATAAGCTTCAACCGGAAAGCTTTGGTTGGTCGAAGACTATTAATATTAAAACGTTATTTTTAGAGTTTGTTTTGATCTTAGAAAAGAGCTCATCATCAAACTAATATCACTTAATTATGTTGGCATCTAATTAATTGACAGCATTTGCTGTTGCTGCAAATTGCAGACTAATTATTTGCAAATTATTTGCACAAACATTTATTCTAAAATGTCGCCTAAGCAGCAACAATTATTAGCAGCTTTATTTTGATCTTTATCTAATTGCGCGTTTAATTTGGCTTCTCTCATTATTTATGGTGGCTTCCATTGCTAATGTCCCGCAGTTTCCGTGTGTCCAGCTTCACTTTGAGTTGGCAACATCCGCTCGAAGCGGAGTTAGTTCCGTTTGCCCAACGCTGTTGGCTTAGAACGGATGCAATTCACTTCCTGCCTGGGCGCGCACTCATTTGGGGCCAATCAAGCTCTTGTTTAGCTGGGATTGGATCACAGTTGGTATTAGGTGCTCGCCCTGGGAAATGCGTAATTTTGAAAAAAATAATAAATAAAGAGAAAAAAAAATTGCTTTCTTAATTATGCATTGAAAATTGTTAAAGACGTCAGACGTGTACAAAACTCACCCCAATAGCCCTAAGCTGTGTGTGTGTGTGTGTGTGTGTGTGTGTGTGTGTGTGTGTGTGTGAGTATCTGTGTATGTGTATTTGCAAGATGCACAAAAATGCATTTCTTGCCTGTGCTTTTCTATATGCCAAATGCAGTGGCGTGTTTTAATTGCACATGTGTTCGTGTGTGTGTGTGTGTGTGTTTGTTGTGCGCACCCCTTTGACTGTTTACATTTCGACAGGCAGTCGCATTTTAATTTTAGAATATATTTTTGGGTCTGGATTTCACAGCTCAGCTTTCAATGTGCATGCATGCAATGCGTTTCATTATTTCTCGCTCTCACTGTACGTGAGAGTGAGTGTGAGTGTGTGTGTGTGTATGCGTTTGTGTGTTTGTTTGCCTGCTGCATTTTTCATTATGCAAAAAATTGCATACCATTTTTTTTTTTGCTTTTTTGCTCATTCGCTTCGATTTTTTTTCGGTACTTTTTCGAAATGCATTCAACAAAATTGCACGTTTTGCTTCGTGCATCTTTTGTGTGCATTATAAAAAAAGAAAAAAGAATAAAAAATGCATTTGCAATAGGGTGGATTTGTATGAGTTTTGGGCTCTGTTTTTAACGCTTCTTTTTTTTTCGGGGGCCTTTCGTATTTGCTTACGTGGTTTTAATTTTAATTGCTTCTCATTGGATTTTTATGTATTTTTCTCTGGTTTTTGTTTTTTTGTTTTTTTTTTTTTGCTTCTGTTTCATTGCTTGCGGGTTGTCGTTTGCATGTTGTCGCCGATTTTATCTTTTGTAAATACTGCAATTATGTGTGTTCCTCTTTTGGCGACATTACTTGTACTCGTCTGTTTTGAAGTTGTATTTTTTTTCTTTATCCGACACGGAAATGAAGTGGTCAAAAGGGTGAGGGCACACAACGAACGCATTTAAAGCGAGTTACCTTTTTTACATCCATTTCCATTTAGTCGTTTAACAATTTTCATGTCTGCGATATAAATCAAACATTCCTTTTATTTTTATAGCATTTTCATTTTTTGCAAATGAACTAGAAGATAACTGCAGACTTTATAATAAAAAAAAATTAACAATTATCATTGCTGGGAATAAGTTTAGCAAGTGTCACTTTCGAAGCCGCCCATTGATTGGGAATGCCTTAGGCTTGTGATTGATTGCTGATTGATCTGCCAGTTTATTTTATTGCAGCAATCTTGACTAGAGAAGAGATGAGCTTATGAAACGCCTCAACGATCGCTGAAGAGTCTACAATGTAGCCTCTAGACTGCTGATAAATAAGTGATTAATTTGCAAGCAAATGGGTAAAAAAAGAACTTTAGAAGATTGACGGCGGTTAAGTTAACAGTCTTCGTTTAAAGATCACTTTGGTAGTGGTATTTTAGTTCATCTTTTGGTGCTAATGCTTATGAAGCCTTAGATTGTTGATTGATCTATAAGTAAATAAACCAGGCACAAAATGGGCGTTTTTAAAGCAGTAACTGATTGATATATAAGCAAATGTGATAGACACAAACTACAGGTTTTAAAAAATACTTATCTAATGCCGTTAAGTTTTGTTGATTGGGATAAATCCTTTAAAAGTGCTTTTTTGTTTTTATTGTTAACAACCCAATTAATCTGACGATTGATTTGTGATTGATACACATTACAAAGGAGTCTATTCACGAATTGGAATAGAAAGTAGACTTTTAATTTAATTAGATAAGTAAGTTTTAATTAATTTTAGAGCTAATTTAATCCATTCAATCATAAAAAGTGAATAAGAACGCAAGAAAGCTTCTGTAATTAACTCTATAAAAAAACTAGTCCTTAAAGATTGTAAGCAGTTGATTCAAGGTCAGTTTACACTTAAATTCTAAATGCAGTTTTGTGCTCGTATCATATTCCATTCATATAAACAAAACGATCACCTTCGGCAATTCAAATGCCACCAATTCTTGACTAATTCTATACAACTGAAGGTCAGTGAGTCGCCTGTAACTGCAATTAAAATCAACAAAAATTTTTGCTTATTAGAAAAGCATTAAAAGCAACAGCAAAAAAAAAACAACACAATACAAAAAATGGTTAAACAATTACTATATTTATTATACACGAATTTTGTTACAAGCATGCAAAAAAATAAAAACAAACAAAAAGGCACAACGAAATTTTCGCATTAATTGAGGGACCTTGAAACCAGTCACGACTAAATTCAGGCAGAGAAACAGACCCAACCCCAGCCAAAAGCCAAAGCAGCCAGGCACAGTTACAGCCCCAGCCCCAAGTCTCAAGTCTCCGAGTCTCCAGTCTCTCGAGTCCATAACTTGTACTACTATGCCGAAAATTCTCAAAAAAAAAAAATAATAAAATAAACGATAAACGAAATATATTTTTCGTCAACAATGAAATGCAATTGAGTCCGGCTGAGTCGAATTGCCGTGTCTGACCGTCCGTCTGTCCGTCTGTCCGTGCGTCCGAGTGGCGAATTATTATAATTTTTTTTTTTTGTAGTTTTGCTCTCGCGCTCGACATTCGCACAAAGTCAGACGCAGATCGAAAGCACCGAAACTGCAGCACACTCAAAAAAACAACAACAACGCCAACAAAAACAACAAATAATAAAAAGTGCATGTGCAACGGGCGCGTGTTGCCAGAGTCGCCGCCAGTTGCATTTCGAGCGGTGAGTGAGCGTCTCCGTTTGCGTCTCCAGCGCTAAACAAAGCGTTGTCCGTGTCTCTCGTTGTTTGTGTTGCTTGTTTGGTTTGCTTGTTGCTTGTTGCTTGTCGGCTGTTGTCGTTGTTTCGTCTCAGTTTTCGTAGTGAAAACCTAAAAAGAATTGTTCATGAAACATTAACAAAATGGAGAACAAAATGTACTACAAAATAAAAAAAAAAAACACAAAAAAGAATGCAAAAAAATATATGCAAAAAAAACAACAAAAAAACAGCACAACTGAGAGCGAGTGCAGCAGCAATTGCTGTTGTTGTGATTGTTGTTGCTGAGAGCGAAGCAAAATGAGCGCATTTAACTGAGCGCTGAGACAGCTGTGCTTATGTGTGTGCGTGTGTGTGTGTGTGCACCAATACCATTGCATGCAAAGTGCAATTAAAAATGCACTGACGTTGGCCTTCCCCGCCTGCCGCTGCTGCCGCTGCCGCTGCCTCTGCCGCTGTCGCTGCTGCGCTCACTCAGAAGTTGCTCGTTCGCTCTGGAGCTCTGAGACACATTTGCCACACAGCGGCGACACAATTTGCGCTCGCGAGTTTTGCTGCTTGCCACCATTTTCTTTTTTTTTTTCTTTTTTTTTCCCCTCTTTTTTTTTTTCTTTTTTTTTTTTTTGTGTTAACCAATTTCGCTTTTAACGTTTTTTGCCGGCTGCCATGAATGAAGCGCACACATACATTGACAAACTCACACACACAGCGATATACACAGAGAGAAACACATAGAGACATTGCTAGCCGGCTACCTCCCACTTGGCCAAAGGGTCTCTCGTAACTCGTATCTCTCGCTCGCATTGCAATTTTTTTCTACACACACTCACGCATACATATACACGTATATATATTTACACTTATACAAGCGCAAGCTTGAGCGCTGTGTTCTCAGTCAAGGCAACTGCATGCAAACAGCGAAACTTTTCTTAGACCTTTACAACGGCAGCATTGTGGCTGACTCTTTGTTACATACATATAAGCATGCAAGTGTGTAAGTGTCTCTGTGTGTGTGTATGTGTGTGCGTGTGGAGAGCAATCGCCGCTGCACTCATTCTGCCCGCCGCTCAGTTTTGGCTCCGGCTCATAGTCACAGTGCCGGGCAGCTCAGCTGGATGGCAGCTTTATTGTCGGTCGTTTCGAACGGTTCGGTACGCTTTTGCCTTAGCTTCGGATTGTCGTTGTAAGCGCAACGCAACGCAGCGCAGCGCAGTAGCAGCACTAGCCGCAGCGACGCCAGCAGCGACTGCGACGTCGTCGTCGTCGTTGGCAAGTTAGTCGATTTTTTCTGTTGTTTACGTATTAGTAAAGTTGTCTGCGCTTGTTGTTAGTGTCGGTGTTTGTTTGTTGTTGACGTTGGTCGCGGTGCGAAATTTTTATTTATTTTCTGCTGCAGCTCTACCAATACACTCTAACCACACACACACACTCACACACACATACTCACACACACTTGTGTTTGTATCTGTATGCATGTGTATGTGTGTATTACATGTGTTTCCTCTTCAACAGCCCAAAGGCCAAATAAAAACAGTTGACGTGCGTTTCTCTAGTGATAACAGAACTTTTTTTAATCCCAAAACGAATTTTGCTGAATATTTATGACAATTCTTCAAGTGCTGTGACAATAAATCAATACAAATTTAAATATTATAAATTATAAACAAATCAACTTTTACGAGTAAATTTAAAACAAAAAAAAAAAAGATGTAAACAAAACTGCGTGCAACAAACTTGAAGTAAGTTTCAATTTTTTGTTTATAATCATAATATTAAACTTGACTTTTTTATAGCCTGCGTGCAATTTGCATATAAACATGTGTGTGTGTGTCTGTGTGTGTGCGTGTTTCCTATATGCACTGCAAAACAACTGCACTCACTTACACTCTCTCCCACACACTGGATCACTTATTAAATATTATGTTTAGTTAATTGTATAAGTTACTCTGTGAATAAATAAAAAAAAAAAACACACACACACACTGATACATACAGTGCACTTAAAGGTCAAGAATTTCCCATGAAACAAGCAAAACATATTTAAAATTATTTTAATTAATTTTAAAATATACCCTAATATTTATTTTATTATTTTTCATTTTTTTATTTATTGATTTTTCTGTGAAATGCAACGCATGTTTCTCTTTCTCTCTCTCTCTCTCTCTCTCTCTTTTCGTTATTTTGTCTCTCCACACCGTCAATTACCTTGCTCTCCTCTCCTTTGTCATTTGCACTCAAATTGCAAAGAGTTTTGTTTTTTATATGCGTTTTTCCCCCATTTTATATTTCTGCTCGGTGAGTTTTTTTTTAATTTCTTCCTCTCGCGAAATTAGCTGGAAATGTATTTCGTTGGCCCCTACGCAAAAGTGTGAGACAGAGAGGGGCAATAATCTTAGCAGGGCCTTAAAATGCATTTGCTGATGCTTTGCTTTATATTTAAAAATTAGAAATATATAATATATTAGTTTGCACATAAGATTAAAGCTGTTCCTAAAAATACAGTATATATTGTAATCGTGCTTGATTACAATATTCATATAACAATATTTACTTTAATTGCTTCTTGGCATTTCCATATTCTTAGAAGATCAGCAAACATTCTTGAACTCTGCTCTTACATATACATTTTTTATATTCTATGTTGGTTTTCCCAATTCGTTTACACTGAGCAGAAACTCTTATATGTATGTCACTTATTAATGCGATTATTGATCTGAGATGTGCCTTCTATATTTTATACATACAAATGGATCGCTAATTAATCCTTTTTGGTTCCTTTATAATTATTCTTATTAAGCTTTTATCATCTGAATACAATCTTCTACTACTATTTCATAATTATTCTTTTTATCTCAATTAAACTTTTAAATAAATAATTTTTTATAAGAATGTCCTATTTATTATTAAATAATCTTATAAAATATCTTAGGAATTTTTCCAAATAGTTCTGCCAACTTTAAAAAATTTAACCGTTGCCCGTTGAAGCCAACGCAAATCAGCAGAAATATTTCATAAGAGCAGGGAAAAATAAATAAGTTTTTGAAGCCCGACAAGTGTTCTCCCCCTTCCAAGCGCGCCATATTTGCTTAGACACACACACACACAGAGAGAGACGGTTAGAGAAAGAGAGAGACATACATATGCATATAGAGACAACAATGGGCATCAAATGCACAATTGTCAATATGGACAGCTCTATTGATAAAAATAGTAAAATAATATTAATATAGTTATTCTTGTTGTTGGTGTTAGTGTTGTTATTTTGAATGCGTCTGTCTCTTTGTGTGTGTCTACAGAAAATACACAAAAAATTCGCGGAAATCTTTATTTGTAATTTATGCACAAATGTCGCCTCAAATTTATTGTCGTATGTTGTGAATAGAAAACAAAACGCAAATAAAAAGATGAGGGGAAAAAAATGGAAATGTTAATGGTAATTAGAATAATAAAGATTTCTAATTAATGCGCTTCTAATTTCATGCCGTCGCTGACAGACGGAAGCATTTGGCTTGAAGTGATTTCTCTTTGTCCGAATGCAATTTTGATTTCGATTCGTATAATTCATTTTGTACAATTTATGACACTGAGCAAAACAAAACAATGAATCAGTCAGGTGGATGCACAGACGGACAGACGGACGGACAGACGGACAGACGAATGAATGACGCCCACGCAACGAGCTTTTTCTTTTGCAATTTTATTATTTAATTATTTTTTTATTATTCATATGCTGTTTTCCTTTTAATAATATTGGACTGTCTTTATAAGTATTCTTGAGTGTCCTTGAGTGTGTACTTGTGTGTGTGCGTGTGTGTAAGTGTGTGTGTAGGATTGTTGTTGTTATAAGTGATCTTGGGTGGCAATTTCCTGTCTTGCTTTGGAACTAGTTTTCAACATTAATTGTTTGATGGCATCAACAAAATTGAAATTAAATTTCATGTAACATTTATGCAGTGGCAAATTGATTTGAGTACAACAACTTGCAGCATTAGAGCCATTAGTCATGGCATGCGGCAAGTGGCATGTGGCATTGCCGTTGGCAAATCTGTAAGGATTAGCATTAGAGCAGAAGTTGCAACAGCAGCAGCATCAGCAGCAGCAACAGCTGCCAACATGCAACATACAATCATCTGGCTGGCAGTCAGCTTCTGTCTGTCCGTCTGTCTGTCCGTCTGTCTGTCTGTCAGTCTGTTTGTCTCTGTGTCTGGCTGTGCACGCGGCACGTAAGAAAACGAGTTATTGGAACAGGTTCATGACCTTGACCATCAACACTGCAAGGCAACAGTTTTATAATGCCTTGGCAATTGTAACGTCTGCGTTGCATATGGCAGACAAAAGGAAGTTGCAGCCGCTGTTGTTGCTGTTGTTGCTGTTGCTGTGGTTGCATTTGCATTGCCATTGTTCGTGTGATTGGATTAGAAACACTCAACGACAGCAACAACAGCAACAACTGCAGCAGACGGGCAAGTCGCCCGAGTTGCAAGTTTACTCGAATAACTGCAACAGCAACTACAAGTCGCGCTTTGCTATTGTTGCCTCTTATGCAACAACTTGCCGCACGACCAACATGCAACTCAACTCATGTATGAGTGACTCACTTAGTGACAAATTTAAAATACCTAAAATAATTATACACAGAAAAAAATATCATTCTAAAATTCAAGCTCAAATTTCTTGATCTTAGCATGTATTTTTTTAAGTATTTATTCAAAATATAATACGAATAAATTGGCAATGACTCAACATTAAAAAGCCCGTAGACATTCAAAATATTTGATCCAGCTAAAACAAATCTAACAAATCTTAAATCTACATTTTTTACTTGATTAAGAAAATTCGGGATTATTGGATTGCGAAATCCACGAATTTATTTTTCTGTGTAAGTCTCTTTCTTAGAATTCATTCATGATTCACTCTCTAAAGCTGCACACTTGGATGCTTTATTTAGTTTATCGAATTAAGGATAGTTCTATTTAGTTACTTAAGTAAATTTTTAGTTAATAAAATTGCATTTCAAATCAATTGCTTCATTCAAATTGCCTGAGCCAAATTCGCACTACACTTCGAATAGAATAAAACTTCTCCTTTTTGCTTCTCTCGCTTCTCGTCTTTCTCCGCAAAGCTGCTAAATATAAAAGCAAAGCGTATAAAATAAACTGTTGCTGCAGTTGGAGGTGGTGCCATTAGGGTGGTTGGGGTGTATCGTATTTTTTTATTGTATTTTGCTTTTATTTTATTTCTTAAATTTTTTTTTCTTCCTTACGTGAATGGGGATGCTGGAAGGCAGGAAAGCAAAACTGGAAGCGTTCCAGGTATATAGGAAAGTGCAACAGGCAGTTGTTGTTATAGTTGTGCTCGTTTTAGTGGGTTGTTGGTTTGGGGTGGTTCATCGCAAACTTTTCGCTGATATTTTTCTTTTCATAGAGTTTTCACATAGAATGCGGGCTTGCCGGGTGGCGCATTGAGAAGAAAAAATGGGTTTAATTTAACTTTGACTGTGTCGCAGCACAGAAAAAAAAGCACGTTCAGAATATTTGTCGTTAGCATAAGAAAGACAATGAATTCCGATTTTGCAACAGGTGCAACGGGTGGTCAAACACTTCAAATTTGTCAGCCTTTTTTTATGTAAGAATTAAATTTTCATTTTTTTTTAGCAGCGGCAACGTGGCGTATGAGCAACTATTTGAGAAATATATTCCTAAGTGTGTATTTATATTAAGTATTGGCATAGCTGGCTTGCAGTTATTGTTGCCGAAAAGTAAACTCGATATTTGCCATGTGCACAAACACAATTGTGCAAATAGCAGCTGCAACAATTGCAACAGCAACAGCAACAACAACAATAGAAACAACAACAATACCAGCAACGCAATGCCAAACTTCCACATTGTCCTTGAGCTTATCAACTTTTGCACAGCAACGAAAAATTCCAAAACACACGACACGTCCCCCCACCCCATCACTTCCCTTCCCCCCTAGCGAAAAACTAGTCAACGTCAATAGCAATTCACCTGCTGGCCAAAACAAACACAACAAATACACTCATACATTTAATATCAACTGTGAACAGAAAATATATTTGAAACAATATAGACTATTACAAAAATGCCCTACATGTAAAAAAATATTAATTATTGAAATATTTTCACAACAGATATGATTTTCATTTACTTATTTATTTATGTTCCCAATATGTTTTTGTTATTATTCCTGTTATTATGAGTGTTGACTGTTGATTGCGACACGTTTTGGTAAAGCTTTAATTATATTTATACCCTGCAATTATGGAGAATGGGAATGAATGTCATACATAGTTGGCAATATGATTGCTTATGAGTTCAAAATATCTCAGAATTGCAACAGATTTTTAGCTTTATCAAATGTATCTTTAGTTTTACTCTCAAAAATAATTTAAAATTTTTGTTTGGTTTATTTCGATAAAATATATGCATACTTAAGTACTTATCTGCTAATATATGTCAAAAACATGCCAAATTGATTAAAAATTTTGACTTGCTAGGTTCAAGGTTTGACCAACTTCATAACTTTGTCAAATCTAAACTGATTTTCCAGCGAAATGCCATTTTGATTACGGTTTGGCCTCTAAATTCATTCTGCTTTTAAATTAAATTTACTTATTTAAAAAAAAAAATTTCCTCCTGTATTTTAGTTTCGTTTCCCTTTGGAATTTTGAAAATTGAAGCTTTTAACTCTCAAGTTTTCTTTTTTGATCGATTTCTTATATCGTAGTGAGCAAAATAAAACACTTTCAATATAATTCTCAGACGTTTAATTTTATAGGTTGTTACATAATTTAAGTAAGTCCTTTTTGAATAAATCTGAATAAATTTTCTTGGATTTGAATAAATATAAAACGTATTCTTGGCATAAGTACACTAAATATCTACAGTTCACTTCAGACTCTGACTAGACCTTCCCTCGGTTCAGTCGTTTTCCAATTTTTGAACGCTTCAAACAGAAAAGTTTTTGTCAATGCGACATTTTGCACGGCCGCCGCAGCAATTAAATGCATGGCACTCGCTCTGAACCTTCCTCCACTTCCCCCACTTATCTCCACCTTCCCCCCACTTGTCTCTACCTCCCTCCACTTGTCTCCACCCCGCTACCCCTTTGTCAACTGCTTACAAATAGTTCCAATTGCGACTGCATGTTTTTGTTTTTTTGACGATACACAGTCAAGGCACACACACACACACGCACACTCACGCACACACCCGACACATACACACTTGGACACTTGTATTGACGTTTGGTTGGCGACAATTGATTTTTGTTACGTTTTTCGTTTATTTTCATTAGTTGTTGTTGCTGCTGCTGTTTTTTGTGGACAGTTTTTGTTTTGTTTTTTTTTGTTATTTTTTAGCAATTTAGTTCGTTTGCTTTCGTTGTCGCTGTCGTTGTTATTTAGACAACTGCTGAAAAATATTTTCATGCCCCTTTTGGCATTGCTCCTCCCCCTGTACCACCCCACCCCACGATCTGCTCTTCTCTCTCCAGCTCTTCTTCCATTGCGATTCTATTGCCGCGACGATCGAGCCAAACACGCGCTGCACTTTGTTGATAGTTCTATTTGTTGTTGTTGTTGCTTTTGTTGTTGCTTTTCATAAATTGTTGTTGCCCTCAAACTGCATGCGAAGTTTTTTCAGGCTACTTTGTCGGTTTTTTTTTTTTAAATAGCTTGACTTGACTCAATTTCGTCTTATCTAATTTTTGTCGCTATTTTTTTTATTTTCTTTCAACATTCGAGAAACGTTTCTGCTTCCTTTTCTGTTTTAGTTTTGTATCTCTGCCTTTTTTTTTTTTGTTTTTTCACATTTTCTTCTCTTTTTTTTTTGCATTCTGCCATTTTGCGTTTTTTGTTTATTTTTGTGTCGAAATCAGGGCAAATTCATCATCATCAACAACATCGTCGTGCCCGTTGCGTTTTTTGTATAACAAAGATAAGGTTTCGCCAGCGAATGAGTGGGTTCTCTTGTTGTTGTTGTTGTTGCTGTTGCTGTTGCTGTTACTAATTGTTGTAGTTGTTGTCGTTGTAACGCTCGCTTTTATTCTTTATATAATTTGAGACAAGATAGGCTAGAGAGGGGAGCGACTACATTTTTTTATATTTTTCGTGTTGTGTTTGTCGAGTTAATCATTTCGGGCGAAATTTGATAATTTGAAGGTGACCCCGATTTGTTAAGGCGTTGCATGCACTAAATAAATCGCCTGCACATTTGGTCTTGTGATAAGCAGCAGCAGCAACAGTAACAGCAACAACTGATGCCACACGGCGTATGCGCGATGTGTCAGCACTTAAACGATAATGCTTATGCATATTGCCTGCTTACGTATTTATTAAATACAAAAAAAAAAAAAATAAGAAAAAGAAAAATGAAAATAAAAATAATAAAAATATGTGCATTACATTTACGAAATTGCATGGCAAAAAGGATGGCAGATGCGAGTTGAGAGAGAGTTGAGTTGGGAGAAGCACTCATATCTCAAGGCAGTTTTAATAAAACCCAAAACTGACATCATAAAACATAGCACATATGACAGCAGCCGGCATACTACAGGTCGTATACGTAACATGCGCCATGTGCCAGAGTCAAGCTGCCACACCCAGCGGCAGCAACAGCCACAGCCACAGCCAGAGCCAGAGCAACAGAGTCCGCACACACAGACAAAGCAACAAGTCGTTGTACCCAAATATATAGCAAAAAACGAAAAAAAAGCTGGAAAAACTAAATAAATGAAAACGAAGCAAAAATACGAAGCAATTTCCTCTGCCCCTGCTACCTAGAAACCTGTTGCACCACCCCCTCAACTTTCAATCGGCAAATGCAACACCCAAAAAAAATACAAAAAAAAAAAAATAAAAAAAGGAGGCGAAATCAAAAGCAAAGCCAAAGTCAAAGCCAAAGCCAAAGCAAAGGCAATGCTGCTGCTTTTTCGGTGGTTGGAATGGTTGGTGCAAAATGCTGCTGCAGCGCTGCCACTGCACTGGTATTGGTATTGGTGTTGGTGTTGTGGCAAGTCCTGGCTGCCTCCTGTTGCGCATACAGAGCGAGAGAGTGAGAGACTGCTGAAAGGGAGAGAGCGAGTGCAAAGTAAAAGTTTCGTAACGTTGTTTTCACATTTCCTGCAACGCGTGACGGGCTGGGCTGCCAGTCAGCAGCCACTGCCTGCTTTAGATATATAGAATAGTTTGTTGTTGTAGTTGCTGCTATTGTTCTTGTTGTTATTGTTCTTGTTGTTGTTGTTGCCAAAATGCGCACAAAACACGTCGAAAATGTGCCACATGCCAGCAGCAAATGGAATCGTTGTCTACGAACTGTTGTTGCTGTTGCTGCTGCTGCTGCTGCGGCTCCTGTTGCATGCAACAGTTTAGTGCCACACACACATACACATTGACAGTCAGACAGTCACAAATGTAGATAGACAATACCGTTAGCTCAATAGCGCCCATACAAAATACAGACAACACATTTCGACATGGCACATTTAGCATCCTTGAGCGGCATTTAACTTCGTTTTGTGTGCAACACCCGCAGACATGATACGTCCCTGCCACCACTCACAACCCACAGCCCACAACCCACAACCTACAACCCACCACCCACCATTCAGAGTCCACAGCATCCTTCTTGTCATTTCATTTGATTTCAAATAGTGTTGGCTTCGCTTATGCAATCAACATTTTGAGTTCCTGATCAACTTTTGGTTCAGGAAATCGAATTTTTGGTTGGTTAGTTAGTTGTGGCCCTAAGTTAGTTAGTCAGTTTTGTCAGTTTAAGTGTACCTCACATAAATTCAGAATTTTTTAAGATACCAAAATAAGAAAAGAAAAATTATTACAATTTAGGAAATTTACCAATAAAAAATATTCAGACTACAAAACTGAGGGAAAAAAATTTGTCAAGATAAAAATTAGAAAAAACGAAATCAAAAATATTTTATTAAGTCCATTTATTTATTTTATTTATGTATTTCTTTGTTTTATATGACCCGCGATTTCTTATAAATTATTCCAAATTATGGCTTTTCCTAAATATTGCCTTTCAAGTGAGACTTATCCTTATCTTGGTTGCCTAATAATATATAATGATTACTCGATTGGTTTTTCTAGCTAATTTTTTAATATTTTGGTATTCTTAGTACTATTTTTTTGATATTTGTATGGAGAATCATATTTAAGAGTTAGTCAGCTTTGGTTTAAGGCACATGAATTAGGGTCAAGAGCAATGGCCAGTGCATAAAAAAGCTAAACATACACACACACACACATTAGAGTACTTGCATGCAAAGTATGTACAATAAATCAGCCAATAGCCAAACAGCCAATAAAACTCAAAGCCAAGAGCAAGTCCAATGGCAAAAACAAACAGCAACAACAATGGCAACAACAACAACGGCAACAACAGCAGTGCTAAACTTGTCTTTTTGGTTGTCGGTTTGTAGGTGAGTTGGGCCATGAACGAGCCGCGATCGACCGCCACGGCAAATGGCGACCTTACAGTCACAGCCAAGTCAGCCAGGCAACAACTAGTCAACCAGTCGCCCCATTCAGCCAGTCAGACAGTCAGACAGTCAGCCAGTTGGTCAACACCAACAGCAACAGCAACATCAACACCAACATAAATACAACTCTGTGTTGCAGTTGTGGTCGTGTTTTTGTCGTGGCTGTTGCAGATCGCAGATCAACGTTAGAAATGGAAATGCGCTTCGTTGCATACAATGGCAAACAGCAACAACAACAGCAGCAACAACAACCACAACAACTCTGGGCCAAATGTGTGTTACTGTAACTGAGCCAGGCGGTCTCACTTCCAGCCAAGTTGGCTGGCCAGTTAGTTAGCCAACAGCGACTTTGGTTTCGTTTTCGATCTTCCTGTCATTGTGTTGGTGTTGCTGCTGCTGTTGTTGTTGTTGTTGTTGTTGCTGCTGTTGTTGTTGTTGCTGTTTGTTGCCTGTTGGCGCGTGCTCATGGTGCCACAGTTGTTGCATGTTGCTGCTGTTGCTGGTGCACTTGTTGCATGCGCCCGCAGCAACAGGTGAGAGTTGTCATTGTTGTTGCTCAGAGTCGTGCGCTAAAAGCATCAACAACTAAAAGAAGAAGATGAACAACTACAACAACAGTAAACACTAATGGGCAATGATCTTTTATCGAAGTTGTTGCAGTGCCACAAGCTGCATGCACCACTTGAATTCCACCTATTGTTGTTGCAACGGAAGAGTTCATCAAGTGGAGGTTGTTGCTGTTGCTGTTGCTGTTGCAACGGAAGTGCCAAATGCTCAAAGTGTCAGTGTCAGCCAAAGATAGATAAAGATATTTTAAATATTCAATTCAATGAGTATGAGTGAAAAGTATTCTAAATTTATTGAGAATCAAAACATACTAAAGGTTAAAGTTATATTTTACTACATTTAATTGTGAGTCATAACATTATAATGATGTTCACAGGGATGAGAATCATGATTCATATAGACATACATTATATTCAGATCATTTGATGATGCCTACCTACATCGCGTATGAGTAATGAAATTTGATGAAATTTTCATGAACGGTTGCTTATGAGTATATATTGATTTTTGTACCCTAACCAGAGAGACGAGTAAATGGGGCTTTATAAAATGTTGCAAATAGTTAAAGGGTATCAGCAAACTAATTAATCTAAATCTAGAAACTTATTGCATGTGCGTCATAATAGATTATGGTTACAATTATTTTCAAAAGTAAAATGCGGTTGCAATTTTAATCAAGTATACGTAACAATTGTGGACGATGAAAAATTTAAGATATATACAAATTCATAGTTGAATGATGACTTATAAAATAAGTATGTTTAGATCTCAAAGGAATCTGTATATACGTTTATAATAAATATGCAAGCTGATTAACTATTTTTTTTTTGTTGATCTTCAGTTCACAGTTAAACATATACATAGCATTTTTAGCTAATTGCCATGTTCGAAATCATTCCATTTATTAGTTTAATTAACTAACCGAAACACATCGAACGCAATTAACATGTTTAACTTAATGTGAAACAGAATGTAATTGGCAATATGCTTAATATATGTGCGAAAAACCGAAGACAACTGAAGGTCGACTTTGCAAACATGCTACTAAAATGTAATTTATAAACAAATTTCTAGAAAGTAAACAAATGCAGCAACAAAAAAAACTATTAAAAAAATGAGCAAACATAATTAATAAAATGATGGGAAAAATGTGTAATAATAATAAAATTAATATATAATCGATCATTTCCGCCTTTTGCCAACGAAAACATATAAAAGTAATTGGATGAATTCATCCTATTCAATATATGATAAATAGTTGAATGCCTGAAAGGTGCAACAGAAACTACAAAAAACAACAACGCCTACATATAAATTAAATGCAAATTGTCTATTTAGAATAACAAAAAACTTAAATCGCACTCGTATTGAGCAGCCAATTGGAACAATGGAAAATTGCTGCAATTGCTGCGAATAAATTCAACAATTTCAAGGTTTTAACATTGGCCACGGCTCCAACTCTGTATAATTAACAAAAATTTGGCTCAGACCTTGAACCAAAATAGAAACAAATGAACAAAAAATGGAGAATTGTTAGTTGAAAATTGTGAATTATAATTTGAAACTGGTTGAACCGAAAATGCACTTTGTGCCCAGAACAACTCTAGTAAATATATATGGCATCAACAGTAATATTAACTGATATTAAATGTGCACACCAACTCGTTTTTCTATAGCAGACACTTGATTCTGTTCTATCTCGTACCTTTGAAGCCAATAAATTGCGTCGTCGTCGTTGCCATTTTACTTGTATACCCTGTACTTAAACGTATGGAATCCATTATTAGCTATAATTATAAATTAAATTAAAGGCAAGACTGCAAACCTCTAAAATGTGGCAGAAGTTTTGGTTCAATAGCTTACAGATAAAAATAAAATGATTTTATTAATAATTTTTGTACAGCTTTAAAATTACGCTAATAAAATATATTATTTAAAGATAAAATCTTTACAACTAATATCTTTAGCACAGTAACTTTCGTTTAATAAAGGGTTTCATCTAGAGTTCGCGTTCGACTGGTAGATAATTTTAGAGGTTTGCAGTCTTGATTAAATTAATCTTTGACCTGCATTAAAAGTTGAATCTACGTCGACATTTTCATCTAGGAGATTTTAGCAAGTGTATTATTAAATACTTTAGTCTTGATGTATTGCATATATATTTAATTTTTATTAGAATATTTAATTAGAGAAGCATACCAGTTCAGAAATTATCCAAAAAAAATTGTATTCTACAATACAGAGCAAAGGGATGAAGCAACAGTAGAGTATCTCAAAGTTAATCACACTCTGCCAGCCGCATTTTCACTTGTTTTTTTGTGATTTTTTTTTTTTGTGCGACGGCACATGTTTCTCTACATATGTAAGTGTATATATGTACTCGATGTATATTATATGGCTACAAGTTTCAAGCTGCAATCCGGCCTTGATATTTTGCAAAAATTTATTTATGAAATCAAATGCATGCGAACGAGAAATAGAGAAGCAGAGACACTCAGGCAGAGAGACAGTGGAATTGTGGGACAGTGAGACAGTGAGACAGAGACATCGAAATCGACATCGACACATAGATACTTGTTGCATTTATTATAGAACGAACGTTCGATTCAATGAATTCTCTTAGCTCTTTTTTTTTTGTATCTGTAACACGTAGACTGATTACTATGCTTCACACATTTTGTATCTGTATCTGAAAATTGTATCTGTATCTGTATATCTTTCGGGCTTGGCTTTGATCCCCTGCTCCCACTCTTTCTCTCTCTCTTTTTCTCTGTCTCATCTTGTCTAGCTGCTATCTGGAAAGGCAGGAAGCAACACTTCTAAAAACGAAATAAGTTGAGGTTGCAATTTTTTGATCGTCATTTGAGGCTGGGCAGCTGAAAAAGCTGCAAATACATACATAATTGCAAATTGTGTTTTCTATGTAAATATGGCAAAATTAAAAAAAAAAAAAAAAAAAAATAAGGAGAAGAGAATATTTAAAATAATACCAAAAAGGCGTTGGGCTGGCGCTGCGAATCGCTCAATCTATGGCCCAAAGGAAGCAACAAATTGCTGCCTGTTGCAACAGTTGCTGCCACAGCAACGTCCATCATAATCAACGTCCATCATCAGCTGCTGTGGTTGCTGCCGCGTGCTCAGTTGACACACCCACCAAGTGGCTACTGCATGCACCAAAATGCTGCACGCCAACTGCCAATTCCAATTCCTCGCCTTCATGCTCTTGCTCCTTGCTGTTGTTGTTGTTGTCGTTGCTGTTGTTGTCGTGGTTGTTGTTGTTGTCGTCCCTCGTCGGCTACTTTTGGCATTGCCCGCCTCCAGCGATGGCAGCAAGTAATTTTTCATCACCAGCTAAGTCTAAGCCATCCCAATACCCATCTTCAAAACCAAAACTCTCTTAGCTACCAGTTTTTCCAAGGGACCCACAACGTCAGACGCTGCCAGTTTGCCAGTTTGCCAGTTGCCTTTTGTATAGGCGCCCCATGTTCGTTCGCATATCTGATATTAGAATCTCAATTAGTTTTCCTTTTGCACTGTCTTTATGCGTATGCTTTGAGCATGTTGGAGGTATTGTAATTTACTTTTGGAGGCAGGTTTTAATGGCCAACAAGTGCTTCGAAATGTCAGAGTTAATAAGCAGCCAGGCAGCAGACTATAGCTAAAATAAAATTCCATTGTCTACTCATATATGTAAATATTTAATACTACAGTACTTGGAAAAACCCTTTTGTTTACGTTCAAAAATAACCCAAAAATATTATATTAATTTTTTGTTTCTACTAAGTAAACAGCTAGGCAAAAACACTCACAGAAAAATCAGACAACTACTATTTACGGCATTAAAATATTTCGAAATAAAAAATTGCTTAAATTAATGCAAACGTCAACAACGACAGCGGCTTTTGAATAAATTAGTTTAATAGTCAGATCAAATAAAAAATAAATTATAAATGTCTACTCAAATAAATATTTAGCACTTCAAATTCTGTGGAATTACTTGGGAAAAACTTTTGTTTACGTTCAAAAATAACCCTAAATTTGATTTAATGGATTTAAAATTTTACTAGGTAAAAAGTTAAGCAATTACACTCACAGACACATTTAACTGTTTACGGCATTAAAATATTTTTTTAAAAAAAAGCGAAAATTAATTCAAACGCCAACAACGACAACGGCTTTTGAATAAATTAGTGTAATAGCCAGATTAAATGGCAACGACAACAACAACAAATAGTTGCCTTGTTGTTTGTGTGTAACTAGGAAATATCAAAAACTGGTAGCTGCCCGAATAGTAAAAGCCCCACAATTACAATTATAGCAACAGAAATATATTGTATAGTACGATACAACAACAAAAAACAACCACAACAACTACACACACGACTGGCGACTTGGCAAGAATGTAACAAAAAAAATAAATAAACTTAAATATTTTTCAGCATATGAAATAATAATAAGAATAATAAAAAAAAAAGGGGCAACAGGTTTTGTGTGTGTTTTCGCGTTAACCTTGAAATAAAACTCGTTTAATCATTTCTCAAGCGACTCGAAAATGCAATGAAAACAACAACAACTACCACTGCACAGCAACAACAACCACAATCGTTATATGTATGATACGTTAAATGGCGCATTATAAATTAAACAATTTGAACAGAGACTCGTATTGGAAAATTTCGTATTAATCGCACATTAATTTAATTTTTTTTTCGTCTCTCTCTCTCTCTTTTTTTTTGTTATTATTTTCAGGTACAGTTGCGACAAAAACTCATTTCCGCAAGCACATTTACAAATAGATGTAGAAATATATATAATGGCGGATTGTTCGTTTGCCAGATGCCAACAGGAGCGACGCCTCATCAAGCGCGAGCTAATGAAATGGTCAAAGGATATGCTCCACATTGTGGGTGAGTGGCCAAAAACGATTTACTCCTTATGTCGCAGCACTTGGGCACACAATCCAATTAAAAGTAAAACCCCTTACTATGTACTATATATAGACGTAAAGCCAATAAGCCCAATAATTTCTTGTGTCTGTGTTGGGTCAAACATTTTTCCAGCGTCATCTTCCAACAATGTCCTTTTTTTTTTTTTATATGCTTTGAACCATGTTCGTACTACCTGTATTGGGCGGATTTGCTGTTAAACGTTAAATGAAGTGTGTGGGCTAAAAAGTTCGACATGGAAATTGACTTTAGTCCTGTGGTAATCAACATAAGTTGAGTCCTGCCCAGAGCTTACCATATGTTTCACTCGCCAATGTATATAGTAAGTGGCATGAGAAAGGATATGCAAGGATTCAAAAAAAAATAAAAACAACAACTAAAATGCCTCGGTGCGCCATCAACAGCTACAGATACATTTACCGACTTTAAGCTATAGATACTAATACCAGCGTTGCAGTCGCAGTCGGCGTCGCAGTCGCCGTCGCAGTCGCAGTCGCAGCCGACGTCAGCGTTAGGGCTAAAGCAAACACCAAGAAAAATTAACATAAATTGCATATTTTTTTTTGTACTTCTTGCTTATTGCATTTCTTGCTGGGCAGCCTTATCCTTCGTTCTATGTGGAAACACTCTCATTTCGGTTTTTGAGCACGTTTAGCACGTTGCCGGCTCCATTTCCCTCTACCCCTCTCCCAGTCCCATCTCTATCTCACACTTTTCTCGTGCCACCTGCATTAAAATGTTAAATGCCTTTTGTTGTTGTATTTTTTTTTTTCTCTCTATACATTTTTTCTTGTTCTGGCAACTACCACGACGACGAGCAACGAGCAGCTTTGGTCCTTGCTCGTCCTTGTCCCGCCATCCGTGTCTCCGTGCACTCAATTACTTCCTCAATGCGCTCCATAATGCTTATCGTCCTTGTTTCTAGTTGACATTCCCGCACTGCCAGCCAACGCTTCCAATGTCCCCCACTTTTGCTCCTTTCCGCTTTTTCTCTGCTTTCCATCTACCCCAAACCCTTGGCACATTTTTCCAGCGACAATTTTTGTTGCCACTCAACGGGTGGTTGGTTGGGTGGTTGAGTCAGTGGTTGGGTGGTGTTTCGGCGTCGTTGTCGCACGAAGCTGCAAAAAATCGTTGTCTGGCTTTCAGCTGGTGCAGCTTTAGGGTTGGATTTGGTTTGGGTAAGTTTTTAGCTGCACTATTCTCTCAGTGTGAGTGTGTGTGTGTGTTTGTATGTGTGTGTGTGTGTGCCCAAAACGAAGTGTTATACGAGATAACGAAGCACACTTAAACGCACGCACACAGCGCCAACAGGACGAGCAGGACGACGACGTGTCCCTACGAAATATATTGCACAATATAAAAATGCAGACGACGACGACTGCCGAATGCGTTGAGGTCCCCCCAACCCCCAAACCCCGCTCATCCCTCACCCCTTTCCGCTGCCCTGACACCTCCACAACCATAAGCCGAAAAGGCACCTACAACCGAATGCTGTCGCCGAAAGACGAGCCAACGAGGAGCAAGCAATGCCATCGCCATCGCCCTCGCCATCGTCCTCTTCCTCGTTCTCGTCCTCGTTCTCGTCCTCGTCCTCGTCGTTGTTGTTGCTGTTGTAGTTGGCGACGTAGCTGTTTTTGTGGCCGATTTTCGACGCTGTCGCCATCCTCATCCCGACCTAGCTCTTCACTAGCAGCACCACCAAAATGAGAGTCGAGTTTCCAACGAGCGACGATTTCGTCGTTTCTTTTTTTTCCTGTTTTTTTTTTTTTTTGTCGCCCAATGCTCTCGTGTTTTTGGTAGATCGAAGAAGATGCCATGCAGTGGGTTAGGTTATATATATACATATATATATATATATATGTGTGTGTGTGTGTGTGCTGCTTGCCTGTTGCATCAGTGGGTTCAACCGGCTGACTGGGTTGCTCAGTTGCTCTATTGCTCCGTTCTTGGCAATGGCTCAATCAGTGGTGGCGTTCCATTTGATTGTAATGGGATATACCACTTGTAGCTTCAACAGGCCAAATTCACAACAGCTAACAATTTGGTTGTTAACTTCCGGCAAGTCAAATTGCACACTGACAGTTAAACAATAATTATTTTAAATATACAAAAGATTCAGAAAATAAGTGTTGGAATTTATTTTTTTTTTATAACTTTTAATATTTATATTAACATTTACATTATACAGTAATATTTAAATTTATTTGTTAATTTAAATGTATACTTATAGTTAGCTTGACAATAAATAAATTAATATAACAACATTTTTAGGTTGAGGAATATTTTATATAATTACCAAAATTATGAAAAATGTATTTGATGTATTTTTATTCAATCTAAGAATAATTTAATTCATTTCAATAAATATATCATTTTTCAAAAAAATAAAAAAAATATTTCTTGTTTAAAGATAAAAAAAAAACGGATGTTAGAATAATGTTTTTATTTATAACTGATATAGTTATAAAGGCTTTGTTTGGCATGTTTTTAGAGTTAGTTAAAAAGGACATCGAGAAAAGTTTTCAGCTTACTAAAAAGCAGTTTATACTTATATTTGCTTACTTTTTAGATGAAATTATGAAAATGTACAGCAAAACTTAGCAAAATAAAAAATCTTTTAAAAATTCATCGAATTTTTACATAAATTTTATCAATTAAAAAAGTAGTCAAATATTAGTTTAAATTTTAAAAATTTTAATATGATATTGTTGATTTACAAAATGTAATTTAACAAATACATTCAAATGCCACATATTTAAGATTTTTAAAATGTTGTTCCTTAATTTGATTTTCTTGCAAGGTAATTTTTGAATATCAGCGGATTTCTTTCGGGATAAAATTAATAAAATAAATCATGAGTTCTTATTTATATCAAAAAATTGAAAAGGTCTTAATATAATGAATACGTTTGTACGCTAAAATGTTTAATATGGTTTTGGCATTGGCAAAATATACGGAAATAATTTATTTAAAAAAAAAATAGCTTTAGGAATATTAAAACAAAAAATGTCGAGCATTTAAGGCACTGTAGAAAGAAGGAGAAAACAAATGCTTGCTGAAGAGTAGAGCGAAAGTGTCAGAGCATTGTTGTTGCCAGAGTATGTGTGTGTGTGAGTGTGTTTGTGTTTGTGAGTGTGTGTGTGTGTGTGTGAAGAAAAAGCGAATCAGCAGGTGCTGGGTAATATTGTGGGCCACACTGCAACTCGTGCCACACCATTTGGGTTTACTTTATACATATATGTGTGTGTGTGTGTATATATATACTTATACTTGTAGTTAGTGCGGCGTCTCTAGTATTCGTATATTGGGCGCACTGCGAACGCATCTTTCGATTACAGCAATAACAATAACAACAACAACAACAAGTGAAGAAGGGAGAGAAGGGAGGATATCAGAACTTTCTCGTTCTCCTGCTCGCCTCACATTTTTGTTGTCGTTGTAAGAAGGCATTTTTATGCGCTGTGCCTGCAAAGGATGGAAGGTTGGCTGGATGCAACAAGCGTTGAGGCGCCTCAACGCCAGCCAACAGCTGTGTGCGTGGGCGGGCAATTCAAACCACAGTGCCGCACCACCACACCTTCCCATACGCTCCCCCTCCCCTCTCCCACGTACCGCCCTGCACTCGGTTTGCACCAAATCCTACACAGGATTTTATGGACTACGCAATAGGTACTCCTCCCAACTTTCCAGCCAGTCGCAGTGTTCTTTTCTATTTTTCTTTTATTTTCCTTTTGCAGTTGCCTTGTTGCTGTTGTTGTTCTTGGTGTTGTTGTTGTTGCGTAGCATTTTTTCTGGCGGTTTTTAGGTTACATTTTTACGAGTTCTACGCTTCCACTCTGCGAGTATTTCGCGCCGCTTTTCTTGTTGTTGTTGTTGTTGTTGTTTGTGGCCACGACGACGCTGAGAGACGACGAAGGAAACGTAGACGTTGCCGCTGCCGCTGCCGTTGCTGCCACAAACGTTCTTCGTGTGCAACAGCAGCAAGGACGCAACCAAATTCATGCGCTCCTTAGTTTAAGTGTATCTGTGTATTGGTTTATACACACACATTTATGCATGCATCTGTATGTGTGTGGAAGCGCCACAAGTGGGTGAGTGAATGAGTGAGTGAATGAGTGAGTGAGTGGGTGAGTGGTTGAGGATAAGGCCAGGCTGAATTTGCTGCTGCCGGGTTAGTTTCGTGCACAGAAATTGGAAAATAGATTTTTTGGTTGGCTGCCTTTGGCCTTTTTTTTTTTTTTTTGTTGCTCTCTTCTTTCTTATTCTAGCTTCTTCTTTTTCTATATATCGTTTGGCATTTTTTGTTGCTCCTTTTGTGCATATTCGATGTGCATGTGGACTGAGCAGGATGCTGTGGCCGGCTGGTCATACCCAGACCCAGAGCAGGCTAAGCTTGGCCAGAAAGTCAGCCTGGCATTGGGTGGTCTACTGTGGTTAACTGTGCCTTGCTGTGGTTTTGTGCGCTGGTCAGAGCCCAAGGTAAGAGCCAGAACAATGTGCTCCGCAGGAAGCCAACAAACGAGGCTGACGCACACAAGACGCTACCCCCCTCCCTCCCACGCTGCTGTTGCCAACATTTCTTGCGTATATTTGTTGCATTTCCCTCCACTGATTTTTTTGCGTGTATAGAAAAAATGAAGCGGAAGCACGAAAAAGCACAAAGTTAACGCGCTGACTGTGGATGCTAAAAGTGGGTGTCCATTTGGGTGGTTTTCGGGCAGTCAGCCGACGACAAGGATCGAGCAATATGGCGCTAAGAACATTGGGCAAAATGCAGTGCAAAAAAACAAAAAAAAAAGAAAGAAGAAATTTATATATAAAAAAAAAAAATTTCACATTATGTGCGTGTGCATAGGGAGAGGGCAAGTGTGTGTGTGTGTGTGTGTAGGTGGGTGGTGAGTATAAGCAAACAGCAAAACACACAAAAACAAAATGGAGCAAAAAGTAAAATGGAAAAAGAAAAATAGAGCAAAAGAAAAGAAGAACATTAAAAAAAAATGAAGCACGTTGTACGTTGGGAGGTTTTTGAGGTTTGGGGTGCCATGGCAGAGGTTAGGGGATGGGGGAAGGAATGGCATCTGGGTGGTGGGTGGGTGGGTGTTTGGGTTTTGACTTCGTCGTTAACGTCGCAGTCGTTGTCGCTGTCGCTGCCAGCGTCGACTGCTGCATTTTATTTTGTGCTGAAAAAGTTTCGTGTGCTCGAAAAAAGTTTCGTCGCTTCGTTGACGTCGTTGTTGGCGTCGTGCGCTTTTGGTAGTTTTTGCTGCAAGGGAAACGAATAGACGACGATCGGAGCAGGGTGGGCGGGGGTAGGGTAACTAACCCCTTGCATGTGTGTGTGTGTGGGTGTGTAGCTCTGTTTGTGTGTGTGTGTGTGTGTGAGCAAGGCATTTGACTGGGTTTGAGTTTTGCAGCAACATTTGGCTGCACTCGGTTGGTTGGCTGTGCTCTGCTTGGACGTGACGGAAGCGGGAAGCGGGAAAGCGGGGAATGGGGGCGGTGGCGAGGCGGGGGCGGGTAGCCTTATAGTTTGGTGGGTGTCTCCTGACATTTTTGTCGAATTTGCAGTAGTTGCTTGTAGTAGTTTTGTTGGCTGCGATGCTGGCGCCGACGGCAGCGTCAGCAGCGACTGCACAACTATTTTTCGTGCTGCGGCGTTTGGTGCGCATTGTGCAACAAGTGAGTTTGGCAACAGCCACCAACAGGACGACAACTAGTTTTCGGCACCAGCAGCAGCAGCAGCAGCAACAAGCCAAAAAAAAAATATAGACAGAAGCCAAAAATAAATGAAAATAAAACTGACACTTGTTCTTTTGCCACGTCAGTTTGCCAGTTTGCCAGTTTGCCAGTTTGCCAGTTAATTGTGTAAATTTTCAATGGGCAACCAAAGTGGCAGCAATTGTGGCATGAACTGAATCAAATCATTCAACATTTTGTGGCCAGAGCCCCTCCAGTTGCTGGATGCTGCCAGTTGTGGCATCCATTGTGGCATTCTCTGATTCAAGTGTGTGTTGATTGAAGCAACAATTGGCGCCAACTGTTGCACGTTTCTCGTTTCTCGTTTGACGATTGACGTTTGACTTTCGCCGTGTCGCGTTCCGTTTCAAGTGCCGCACGCTCCACAAAAGTGTTGTGCGCTTTTCAGCGCAACACTTCCGGTTGTGTGTGTGCGTGTGTGTGTGTGTGTGGGTGTATGTGATTATGTGTGTGTGAAAATTTAATTAAAGACCTTGTCACAGCTGCACTCTGATAATTTATGTGTATGCATTTAATTAAAGCAATCACACACGGCCATTTACATACCTATAAACAAGCCAAGATACGAGTAAAAACTTCAAGATAATTTGCTTGTGCCTCGCATATGTTGAACTTGAATCTTTTCTTACGAGCGTTGTCAACGCTTAATTGAATTCAGTTCTTGATATACCGAATTTCGACTGCATTTCAATTGAATAAACACATTCAATAGATGGCCTAGATGGTGAGTGATAACTTTTCGGAAAGTATTTTAATTGCAAATTCAAATGTTTTTAGTATTTTGCCGCATTACTTAAAATTCACGAAAAATTGTTACACATTTTATAACAATTCTTTTTCAAAAGACGACAATTTTTTTACATTTTTAAATAATTTCAAGTGTTAATTAATTTTAAAAAAGTTGTAAGTCCTTTTAAATTTTTAAACAACTTAAAGTATTGCTAATATTTGACTCCGAATAAACTTTTTTATTTTTTGAACCAAAAAGTCTTAGACTTTATGTCTATTTCAAAAAATATACCTTTATTATATTTGTTAAATCTTTACAGTTTAATGTATTCATGTCATTTCTTTTAGTTACGGTTAAAGTGCAACAATTTGAGAATGGTACATATCGTAATTTCTTTTTAAATTCATCTGAGAGTTCTTCAAATTTTTTTTTTAAATAATTAAAAAAAAAACAGGTCCTACCTCAGTAACTAATTTTGAAACAAAAAATTTAAGTTAATAAATGGCATTGATAACAGACATAAATTAAACTGTATTTCTTACTTAGAATTCTTAATGACACGTTCAGTTTTACTCAAATTAACATCACACAATTGCAGTCTTTGGTTTAGAAAAATAAATGACCAAAAATAGTTATCCTTGAATTTTTAATTTCTTTCTTATCTGATAAAAAAAATACATTCAATTTGTGGAGGAATAAAGTGTAGCAAAAATACAGAAAAAAACTTAATTTTTAATATTTGCAATCCAAAATTATTTTAGTTGATATTAAAAAAAAACTTTCCCATTTTGAATAGAATTTATTAAATAATGTTAATTTAAATAATTATATGAAGCTGCAAATTTTGAAACAAATACTTGTTAAATACTGTTTATTCTTTACAAAACCGGTGAGCATATAAAATAATTGAAATAAATATTAAGTGAATATCAAGTTACAATCCCCTTAATAGTCTAAAAAGTATCAAAACTATTTAAGGAAAACTGATTTAATTCTAAACTACAATTTGTCAAACAAAATCGATAGCCCCAAAAATGTGGTAATCGTTTTGCACTTCATTATGTTTAGAGCATAAGTTGAAAAGTTCTTTGGAGTTTGTTTTAACTTACAAAATTTCGTGAAGGTAAAGTGCAAAAGCCGTGCAAAGCGAGTGTAAACAAAATGTACACAACAATTACCTGTTATACTCGTAGTCGAAAGCCAAACAAAAATGCAACACTTTGCAAACTATTAAAGCCAAAAAGTCGAACAGCTCTGTTGACAGATTCCAAAACACTTGCACAAACTGCACGTTTACACTCATAAAATTTATAGTATATATTCATATAGATATATATATATCTGTTGTGTACGAGTATAAGAGCCCGAAACTTAACAAACAACATGATAGCTTCACATTTGCCTCCATCTTTTGGCAGCTGAAAAAGCTGAAAGGCAAACGTGTAACAAGAATTTTATGCTTATATGGAAATTCTTTGAAGAAAACTTTTGCAAATAGACAACAGAGCGGGCTACACATGTACAACACAACACAACACAACACAGGTCGGGGCAACAGGCAGGAGCGCGAGGCAAACAACAAAAGCCAACAATGTGCCAAAGGAGCAGCCACATCAGATACTTGTCTCCCCCTCCCTCCTCCATACCCCTTTCCACTCTGCCTGCCACAATCCACACAGAGTTCACAACGTTGGCAACGACGTTGCAGACGTTTGTATTTGACTTTGTAACATCGTTATACAACAACAACAAGAACAACAATAATAACAAGAAACTAGCGCACTTGTTGCATAAGTCACCCACACACACACACACACACACACACACACACACACACACACACACAGCATGGCCCACACCAACAAGTGGCAATGGCGACGCATAAAAGTATGCAAAGACTTGTGAATTCACACATTCTAACAACGCGACGCCAACTGCAGCAGCGACGTCAGCGTCGACGGCGCTGCCAACAGCGATGGCAACAGGATGCGGAAGCTGATGTTGCAGCTGATGTTGCAGCTGCTGCGTCGCGGCACTTTCGGCGATTTTCGACGAACACATTTGCCACGATGTGGCAGCATACATATGTACATGTGTGTCTGTGTGTGTGCGTGTGTGTGTGTGTGTGTGTGTGTTAACTTGCCCCACTCTCTCACACAGTTTGGCCAGCAACAGTTGTCAACTGTCGACAACTTGTTGTTGTTTGCGGCAAGCGAAGACATTGTGCCCCAAAATGTGGAAACTTGGCAAAGAAATCGAAGGCACAGACACACACACAAACACACACACACATACACTTACATACAGCGCAACAACTCCATTAGCACAACGATTCTGGCATCAAAATGATTTCCAGTTTATATTGCTTTTGTCCATACTTTTTAGCCTAACTACCAAAAAATAAAAATAAAAAAGCAAGTGGCAATTTCGACTATTTCCTATAGTTTTTTTACTGCATCTTTTTGTGTTGTTTGTTGCTCCATTTGCTTCGACAAACTGTTGTCTGGAGTGTGGCAAGTGGAGTGTCTGCTGGCTATTGCCTTTGTGTGGACACTACAGACTGTACTTTCAGCATCTTGGCAACAAAAAAAAAGGAGCTTCGAGACATTGTCAACCACAATGTGAACAACGAAATCGATAAATATGCAGCACAGCGCAGTTTTGTAAAAATACATTGAAAATGCATTAGACGTTGCACTATGACATGAATTTAAATCGCGACTGTCTCGCATTTCATTTGGGCTTTTGTTTAGCCCACTCTCTGCCTCCCTGTCTCTCTTTATTGCCATTATTTCTTTTATTCTTCATGTTTTTTCTATTTTTAATTAGAAGCGTGAAAAGTAGCTAATGCATTAATCGTGTGCTATAAATTTCAAAATGCAACCAACTCTCCTGACAGGCAATCAAAGTGCACACAGTTTCCATGTGCTTTCAAGGTTGACAATGCGAAAAAAATAAATAAAAAAAAATAACAAATAACAAATAACAAAAAATAATAATAATAAAATCCAGTTACTGGCTAACAACGCAATCAAAACGCAATCTAAACTCAGCTCGACTCAACTTGACTCTGTCTCCAGTCAATTGCCATTTGCTGGCCACTAATCAAACGTAACGAAATTACTTACAAGCATAAACATGCTTCAAATCAGACAGGTTCGCCTTGAGATTTCGACCAAAATGGCGCTGCAACGGTAAAGCCGGCGGCTAACTGTCGTCTAACTTTGCCACTAACTTGTTGCGCGACATTTACACG
This sequence comes from Drosophila innubila, assembly GCF_004354385.1. Classification (NCBI taxonomy): domain Eukaryota; kingdom Metazoa; phylum Arthropoda; class Insecta; order Diptera; family Drosophilidae; genus Drosophila; species Drosophila innubila. The sequence goes on along the minus strand of NW_022995380.1, from coordinate 23,287,470 downwards.
GAAGCAAAAAGTCAAAACAGCTCTTGACTCTGTCTCTGTCTCCGTCTCTTTCTCTGTATTCGTATCTGTGTCTGTATTTATGTGTGCATCAGTAAGAGAATGAATTCGTGCTATGCGGCGTATACGTGATATGCCAAATGTTACGCACACTGATTATCGAATTGATCAGATTGAGATCGCATAGAATTGAATGAAAGTAAGCTTGCTATATAGCCTAAGCGGAGGCTTGTCAGCTGGATTAATCTGTATAATCGTTTGTCAACACATGCAAATAAATTAAATATGTAATTAATCAAAAATTATAATATCTATTTATAATTAGCACACAATTCTCTATATATAGTTGTATAGAAGAAAGTCCAATCAATATGCGATCGTCATTTGATTTTTTTTTATTGTCCGATTTGCTACAATAAAATTCGTATTGATTTCATTGATTTCACAATGACAGAGGAGCTTTAAATAAGTAAATAAAAAGAAGAGTTGAAAAAATCAAAACAGTTAGTCATGCAATAAATATTATTACAAAGCAACAAATTTTATTTGTGCCTAGAAATAGCTTTTCTTAGTTTCTTAATAAAGTTGGAAATAATAATACAAATCAAATTGTATTTGTTTTTCAACAAGATATTAAGCAAGATTTATTGCGTTCAGATTAAGCTTTCCTCCATTGTCAGTTTGTATGTGTGCATTGTAAATGTTATGATAGCACAATATCTAAAATACTTTGCTAACATTTGCCAACTCACTAATTTCACATTTCTGTACTTTAATCGCAATTGCACACAACTTGTTATAATTCCATGCATATATGCATATATATAAATATGGCTTGCAACAGCCCAAAATATGAATCATATCAAATTGCATTAGTTTAGCTTGCGACTAAAACAGCGATAAAAAGCATTCCACAAATTGCAATATGAAAATCCAATGCGAGAGCAATATATATAAATATACGTATAAATAAATCTTATATACATGAATGCAATAATGCCATTCCATAAATGAGTAAATAATAAGAAATCAAGCAAAATTGATTAAACGCTTATCAGTCAGATGAAGAAGAAGAACAAGACACAGAAGCAAAAATTGATTTCGAAAATCGATTCAATAAAATAAAGATGTTGTGCAAATCAAATGTGTCTCAATAACTTTTTTGTGTGGCAATGTAAAATGCGTTGTCACCTATGCTGTTCTTGTTGTTACGATTGTTGTTATTGTTGTTGTTGTATAAAGTATGACTTCAGCAGCGTCTTGTACACTGTGTGAAAAAGTTGAGTTGGTTTTGATGCGTTTTGATGCGTTTTGATTTTTACCACATAATAAGCGTTCGACTTGCAAATAAAATTAATTAGAACTTCTTTTAGTGTATAATTGTTTTGGTTTGTCAAAACCAACAACAACCACACAGATTTTCGTCGCGACGCAGAGAGTCATAAAAGTGTTCATTTTGCTTTGATTTATGACTTCAGAAGTTGTGTTTGTTGTAGATGTTGTTGTAGTGCTCCCGATTGCAAATTTCGTGCCCACCGCTGGTATAAACAAATGAAAGCGAAGATAAGAGAACCGATGAGTTAACTACGTGTCCGCCTATTTGATAATTAATACTTGTATTTGTATGTGCGTGAGTGTGTGTGTGTGTTGTGTGTTAATGGATGGATTTGAATTTGTGCAACTTGATAACTGATATGATAACAGCACTTTAAGATTTAAATACTAAACCAATCCATATAAGTTCAGACAAAAAAACTTTAGTCAAATTAAAAATCTACGCTAGCTGTTAGCTGTTGTCAAATACAGTTCGATATATTTTTTTTATGTAATTTTTTTGTAATAGTTTTAAGCAGGGAATAAAACCGAAAAAATATACTTAACGGTACAACAAATCAATTTTCAAACACAAATGTCGTTTTATACCAAAAATTTGACATCAAAATAAATAGGGAAAATAAAATTTTTTAACGAATCAAATATTTAAATGCAGAATGAATTAAGAGGCCAAACTATTATCAAAATTACATTCCGCTTAAAAATCGGTTCAGTTTTGACCAAGTTATGACAGTTTGAAGTTGGTCAGACTGCGGATTAAGCCACTTTACAAGTCCAAATTTTTGTATAATTTCACATGATTTTTTACAAAAAAATGAAAGGTCTCAGAATCAAGTATAAAGTGTTGTTTTATACTAATTACGATATCAGGAGTTCATTAAAAGTGAAAACTTGAGATTTAAAATTTTGAATTTTCGAAATTTCAAAGGGGGGACCCTTAGGATCGAAATCGAATCTTGGTCAAAAATAATTAAATTTTCTAAATGAACAAAATTTAAATGCAGAATGAATTAAGAGGCCATATCATGATCATAATGACATTCCGTTTGAAAATCGGTTCAGTTTTGATCAAGTTATGACAGTTTTAAGTTGGTCAAACTGCGGACTTGGCCACTTTACAAGTCCAAATTTTTGTTAAATTTCACATGATTTTTTACAAAAATATGAAAGGTCTCAGAATCAAGTTTAAAGTGTTGTTTTATACTAATTACGATATCAGGAGTTCATTAAAAGTGAAAACTTGAGATTTAAAATTTTGAATTTTCGAAATTTCAAAGGGGGGACCCTTAGGATCGAAATCGAATCTTGGTCAAAATAATTAAATTTTCTAAATGAACAAAATTTAAATGCAGAATGAATTAAGAGGCCATATCATGATCATAATGACATTCCGTTTGAAAATCGGTTCAGTTTTGATCAAGTTATGACAGTTTTAAGTTGGTCAAACTGCGGACTTGGCCACTTTACAAGTCCAAATTTTTGTTAAATTTCACATGATTTTTTACAAAAATATGAAAGGTCTCAGAATCAAGTTTAAAGTGTTGTTTTATACTAATTACGATATCAGGAGTTCATTAAAAGTGAAAACTTGAGATTTAAAATTTTGAATTTTCGAAATTTCAAAGGGGGGACCCTTAGGATCGAAATCGAATCTTGGTCAAAAATAATTAAATTTTCTAAATGAACAAAATTTAAATGCAGAATGATTTAAGAGGCCAAATCATGATCATAATGACATTCCGTTTGAAAATCGGTTCAGTTTTGATCAAATTATGACAGTTTGAAGTTGGCCAGACTGCGGACTTAGCCACTTTACAAGTCCAAATTTTTGTTCAATTTCACATGATTTTTTACAAAACAATGAAAGGTCTTAGAATCAAGTTTGAAGTGTTGTTTTATACTAATAATGATATCAGGAGTTCATTAAAAGTGAAAACTTGAGATTTAAAATTTTAAATTTTCGAAATTTCAAAGGGGGGACCCTTAGCATCGTAATCCAGTCTTGGTCAAAAATAATTAAATTTCCTAAATGAACAAAATTGAAATGCAGAATGAATTAAGAGGCCAAATCATGATCATAATGACATTCCGCTTAAAAATCGGTTCAGTTTTGACCAAGCTATGACAGGTTGAAGTTGGTCAGACTGCGGATTAAGCCACTTTACAAGTCCAAATTTTTGTTCAATTTCACATGATTTTTTACAAAAAAATGAAAGGTCTTAGAATCCAGTTTAAAGTGTTGTTTTATACTAATTACGATATCAGGAGTTCATTAAAAGTGAAAACTTGAGATTTAAAATTTTGAATTTTCAAAATTTCAAAGGGGGGACCCTTAGGATCGAAATCGAATCTTGGTCAAAAATAATTAAATTTTCTAAATGAACAAAACTTAAATGCAGAATGAATTTAGAGGCCAAATCATGATCATAATGACATTCCGCTTGAAAATCAAATCTGTTTTAATCAAGTTATGACAGTTTGAAGTTGGTCAACTCTTTAACCATACCGGTATAAACGATTCGGTATTCGGTATTTATTTCGGTTACGGTCTCAGATCCGGTTCTAAAAATAAAACGGTTAGTTTCTGTTAACGGTTCCAGAATAGGTTCCGTTGTTATTCCCAGGTTTTCAGCACACTTAATTCTAATAAGACAACCAAAAATAAAGTCAAAGCTTATTTCAATCAAAGATTCTTTAGTTTGCAAAGCAATGCTTGGTTTTATCTATGCTTGAGTCATTACTTTAAATACTTTAATACCCTGTCATTATTAAATGGGAAAGAGGTTTGCTTATAAACTTATCTAACATTATTATAAACTTACATTTAGACAACTAAGTGTTTCACATAATAAGCAAAAATAAAATATTTTGGTAGATCTTTTATTTATATTTTTATTTTTATTTATATTATTTTCGTCAGTAATATCTTTTAGAAAAAAATACATACATATATAAAGAATGATAAATACTCGTATACCGTGTAACTTTAATTTGGCTAAAGCGGTTGTATGCATGGTAACTCATAATTCTAATAAGTATCAACAGTTGAGTTTTATCTGTACAACATTAGTTACTTTGTATACCCTTTAAAAAAATATAAAGCAAAGGGGTTATGCCTAGGTTAAATTAATTTCACTGTACATGTACTACTTCTTGATCAAGCAGCAATAGTCGAGTCGATCTTAGATTTATAGATACATTTCACACAGATTACAGGGTATGTTTAAGTCGGGCGTGATCTTTGCGAATGCAATAAATACACATATGTACAGACAAAATTACGATAAATCAATGAACGAAAAGTCGCAAATCTGAATCTGAGCTTCGACAACTCAGCTCGAAGGGTAACGGTAACGGCAACTGCGCTCTCTTCTCTCTTCTTTCTCCTCTCTGCTCAGATGCAACTGTTGCGCTCGCGTTGTTATTGTTTCAGTTGTTGTTATTGTTTTAGCGGCAAGCAAGGGCTCTCCATATGAGCATGCATGCATGCGTGTGTGTATGTGTGTGCATGTGTGTATGAGTGTGTGTGTGCATTTATGAGATAATACCTTGAACGTGCGTCAGTCAGGTCGTTGTCGTTTAACTGCCGCCAACGCCGTACATAGTACATGACATAGCATTGTTGTTGTTGTTGTTGTTACGCTTACTGTTATTATAGTTTTTAGTTGTAGTTGCAGTTGCAGTTGTTATTGTTGTCATCACATGCACAAGTGAAATTAAAAGTGTGCAATGATTTGGCAGCTTAATTCAAATATCTCTTTATCATTCAGCATTAGTCACTCGCCATTCGAGTGCAATTAAGCTGCACGTTTCTTCTTCTTCTTCTGCTTCTTCTTTGTTTTTCATTTTGACAAAGTCAACTGCGCATTTAGGCGCTCATCCACAATTAGCAACTGCAGTTGTAGTTGTAGTTTTAGTATTCGTTTACTATTTAGCACTTGCCAAGCCACAAGGCGAACCCAAAGTTCAATACTACAAAAAAGCAAGGCGACCCACAACAGACAAACCGAAAAACAAGCAACAAAAGCAACACTCAAGCTCATTTACATGTTGCATTTGTTGCTGCCTGAGCGTGCGAGCGAGCGAGCGAGCGAGCGAGCGAGTGAGCAGCTCGAGTTTGAGTCAAGTTCTGAGTGCTTGAGGCGAATTGAGTAAGTAAGTGGCTAACTGAGTGCATGGGGAAAAAGGGGAAAAACTCACCACACGGCGGCGACGCGTCATTAATGAGCAGGAAATGCAATTCTTGTGCTTTGCCAGAGAGCAGGTTAAGCAGCAATGGTGAATTCTCAGCTAGTGATTATTATTGTATGAGTGAGCGGGTTTCATTGTTGTTGTTGTTGTTATTGTTGTTGGTTAATTTTTGAGCGTAATTCATGTGAGTTGCAAAAACACAAGTATTTATATTTACAATATGAATGTGTATAACTTTAAAAATGTATTTTATACGACACTGGTTAAGGGCTGATTAAGTATAGAGAAAGAGTGTTCCCCTCTAAAAAATGTACATACTTACATTTTATTGCGAGCACTTATACTAATTATACATATGTACATAAATTTAAATATATTTACATGTATTACCATAAAAAAAGACCCGCATGCCTGCAAGGCAAAGCTTCAAAGCGCCCTCTCTGCCCCCTTTGCCCTTTACCCCACGCTTACCCACTCCCCAAAAAAAATAAGTTCAGCTAATTGCCATGACAGCGACGCGGCAGCGCAGCAGCTGCAATGCATTTTTTTTACAACTTTGCATGTGTGTGTGGCTGCTTATCAAGCAGATGTGTGCGTGTGCGAAATAAAAAAGCGACAGCACACAAAACAACAAAAAATGTGGTGAATAGTAAATTTGAGATGTTGTGTTTGTTGTTGCCGAGTCTCTCTATCTGTGTGCCTGCATTGTTCTAGCCTCAGCTTACATCTGTGTCCGTGTCTGTGACTGTGTGTCGTTTGCTCTGTGAGCGAAAGGCCAACAAATTTGAGTGACTTCTTTGTTGTTGTTCTAAGTGTGTGTGTGTGTGTTAATTGTAAGCTACATTTCTTATAGTCAATTGTCAACAATATCAAGAGACAGCTGAGCAACTTGGGACTGTCCAACAACAACTACAACTATAACTATATAACTACTCAACTGACTCCGACACCGGCTATTTTGGCAGCGCTGCGCGCAGTTCGCTGGCTTTTTATCAACGCGCGCTGGCGTCGCAGTCGCCGTCGTGCGTCGCAGCTAGTTGCCTGCAGTTGGTGAGAATTGCATTACATTGCACTTGAATTTGCTCTCTCGAGCGCGCTCTTGCACTCGCTGTTTGTTCTCGCACTCGCGCGCTCTCTCTCTCTCTCACTCTCACTCTCTCTTGCTCACTCGGCTTGATGTCCCTGTGTGTGTGTGTTTGTGTGTGTGCGGCTTTACCCCGTTACTGTTACTCCTAAAGTTCTCGCGTTTGCGCGCCTTTGCCACTCAATGACTCAACGAGCTCCTCTCTCACACACATACACTCCGACTCCGACTCACGCTCACGCTCACGCTCTCTCTCTCTCTCAGGCTGTCAGGCTCTCTTGCTGCTGCGCTCAGCATTCTAGTTGTGGGTTTCTTTTTGCTATGTTGTTTTTTTTGTTTTGCAAGCATGAATGCGCTTGTATGCAATTTTGACGTCGCTGTCGTCGTCAGCGCTGTCTTCGTGTTGTTGTGATATAATTTCGCAGTCGGCTTCGGCAGTCGCATAAACACAACGCATCCGATATGCAACGGAACGCATTTTCGGACGCGGCCCGAGTCGTTCCGAGGTGTAGCGTCCGACGATCGCGTATATCAATCGTAAAGCATTAAGCGCATTCCCCATTTCCATTCTAATCAGTCGCAATCCAATCCAAAATTCCATAACAACTACTTACAAAAAAAGTGTCAAAAATGGAAAATAGAAAATTAAAATTAAAAAAAAATAAATAAATAAACTAAAATAAAATAAAAGAAAACAGTTGCAATGAATTCATTTAGATGTATGTGTTATGAAAGTGTGTGCAGTGTTAGTTACAATATTGTAATGTCTCAACAATAACAGCAGCAGCTGTGACACATTGCGTATACGCAACGTTTGCCCTTTGGGCAATGCACGCACTTGGCTTTTCCATGAAGTCGTCGCCCGCGCGCGTTGTTTGATATTTTCGGCTGTTCTTGACTGAAAACCGACAACAACAATAAGAACAACAATACCAACGACAATAATAACAATAATAGCAACAATAACGAAGCTGCAGTCGCTGCTTGAGCTTTTGTATGTGCGTGTGTGTGTGTGTGTTTGTGTGTGTGTATGTGTGTGCACTGCGGTCGCTGGCTGCTGCAGTCGCCGTCGCAGTCGTCAATGCAGTCACCGTCACCGTCACCGTCGCAGTCGCCGTCGCCGTTGTCGCTGGCATGCAAAACGCGGAAAACTTTTTTCGCGCACTCGCAAAATTTTTATAGAATGCATTTTTATTTCGGTCTTTTGGTTGAATAGTTGCACTGCCCCGCGTGTGTGCGTGTGCCGCTGTGTGTGAGTCTGTGCATGTGTGCGTGTGCATGTGCCTACAATTTATTGTTAATAATATTGTATAATTAATATCAATTTCAATTGAAACAAATGTGACAAATGCACAGCACATGCCAAACAAAAGAATTGTGAATTTCAAAATAAAAATCAATTGAAATATTTCGAAAGAAATTGTGCAAATTAAATGAATAATCCGAGACGTGCAAACACAAAAAACACTATATACAAATTAAACATAAACTATATATGTATAGTTGATAGTTTCATTGCCAATCGAATGCATCACGCACCACATCTCATATTCGATATCGCAACATTTTGCACTTTTCATTGCACTTTTGTTACGTTCCAAAGAAACGCAGAGCGCAAAAAATTCATTTGTCGTGCCAAATTTACTTAAAATGAAGAAAAAAAATATAGAAAAAAAGTTGAAAATAGAAAATATTAAAGAAAGATGAAAAAATGTACTTCAGCATACAAATGAACTGTAGCAAACTTCAGCAGCAGTAAAACAAAACAAACAAAAGCAGTCAAAAAAATAAAATGAGAGGAACAAAAAAAAAACTAAATAGAAGTAGAAGTTGATGTGAAGAGTACTGTAATAAACTGTGGTTGGGTGGGTTTGAGGAGGCGGGGGGGAGGCGAGGGGGAGGGCGAACTTTATGTGCAGGCAAAATGTAACAAATTTTTGTCAGTTTCAATTTTCGTCAGACAGACGAGACTCTACTACCAACTTAACCAGGAGCTGCCCCAAACCATTACCAACTGCTGCCCCAGCATGACAATGGCCAGGTCTCTCAGGGTGCTCAGGCATTTACTTTGCCGTCGGGGCTTGAAGCATAGCATAATGAACGAGAACCCAAAAAAATAATACAAAAAAAATCAAGAAAAAAAAAATGAAGGAAACTCTCAGATATATGCTAGAAAAAAATGGCAAATTAAATAGCCAAAAAAGCAAAAAATGGCAAATAACGAAAAAGAAACGAAAATTGTTGGCTATGCTTGTGCGGCCAACAGCGAATTGGCCATGCGCTGCAGCTGCGCAGCAATTGGAAAATAGCTGGGAAAATGCTTAGCCCATGTTGATGCTGCAGCTGAGCAACCTGACGGCGAAAAACTGAATTGCAGCGCAGCATTTGATTTTCGCATTTCCTTGGCTTACCTTCCGTTCGTTAGCATTTTCTCTCAGTCTCTCCCCTTTTTCTCTCTTACTGTTCTGTTCTTTACTTCATTTTTTTTTTTGTTTTTTTGGCACATCCTTTTTGCCCAAAACTTAAATTACTATTTACAATGGCTTTCAGTTGTTTTTGTTGTTTTTTGCCAGCTGCAACTTAGCTGGTGAATATTTTTCTACAATTTTTCGCTGCCCTCAACTTTTATATGACACCCGCTCACCCTTTGTTTCCCCCCTTGCTCCATAGTTGTGCAGCTTGCTAATTTCATTTGGTATTTCAGTTGAGTTTTCTGCTTTATTTCCACTTGCTTTTTTTTTTTTTTTGAGCAGTACCGTTAAGTAAATTTGATAAAAAGCTGGAATAAAAAAAAGAAAAGAATAGCACAAAAAAACTGTTAAGCGGCGCCAAATCTTATCAGAGGTTCATTGAAAAAAAATCTGCGTTGCTGCTAAACGTGAGCGAAGAGTCAAAATATGCAACTGAAGTGAAGAAGAATAGATATAAAAAAGAAATGAAAGAAAACAACGTAAATTTACTGGCATTTTTTAAAAGTACAAAAATTGATTAAATTTATCTTAAAGATACAAATTTGTGCAATCATTATGATCGCTCATTTAAATACGCGATTTTCACACGTTTTCCAACGTGGCAAAATTGCTCATCGTTTTTATTTACCATTTTAGATAATAAACAACAACAACAAACACAACAGCAACAGCAACAATATTTTTGTTATTAAATTTATGTTGAGTTAAAAACAAAACAAACAAAAAAAACAAAATAAATAAAAGTGCAATCCATTAAAATAAACGTTAAACTAACAACAACAAAAATAACAAATATACAAACAAACAAAAAAAGAACTAGCGAAAATAATTAAAAAAGTAGCAGTTACTTTTGAATTATTTTGAATGCTGCATTAAAATAAAAAGTTATAATAAAACATATCACCAAATAAAAATACAACAACAACAACAACATATAATTATAATAATTAATACACACACAACAAACAATAATAATAACAACGGGCAACTGTCAAAATATACAACAAATACAACTGCGACAACAACAACAACAATAAATCACACAATTGCTGCCTGTCTGTAAATTGAACATAAGAGATATAAACGCAAAATTAACAACAACCACAACAACAACAACAACAAAGCGAGCTGAAAAAAAGGAAAATCTGAAAACCGTTTCATTTTCACGTTGCATATTATTTACTTTGTGCGCCACATAAAACATCAAAAATAAAAAAGAAGGAAAATACCAACCAACCATCAGCCCAAAAAAAAAAATACATAGCATCAACAAAAAAATCTGCAACAGCAACAACAACAGCTGCAACAACAATAATTGCCTGCATTTTGCCTTTTGTGCGCGCACCGAAAAAAAAGAGAAGAATTTTTATTGTATATAGGCACAACATACAAAAAAAATATTATATATAAATATACATTTATATATATATTTTTTTGTGCTGTATGCGCTGCACAGCCGCAACAACAACAGCATCACAGCAGCAGCAGCAGCAGCGGCAACAACCGAGACACAATTACAGCAGAACGCCCCAAACAACTCCAACAACTCGGAGTTGAGTTCCGTGCCACGTAAATTGTTGTTGTTGCTTTTACGCTGCTTCACTTATTTCATTGTTGTTGTTGTTTTTGTTGCTTACATCGACTGCGCAGTCAACGTGAGAAGCAGCAGCAGCAGCAGCAACATCGACGCAGCAACAGCAGCATCACATCATCAATTTGGCTTTTGGGCAAAAGTAATTTAAGCGAAATATATGTGATGCTATGCACATCAGCAGCTATGAATTATGTACGTATCTGTTGGCTATAAGATAATTTAACATACTTATATATTATACAGATAAATCATTCGCTAATTAATTAAGCAATCAACTTAAAAAATTGCTGACTACATTTTTTTAACAAAGTCATAGTGCAATTCGCAGCTTTAAGACAAATTATCTGAAATTCAGAGAGAATTCAATCTATTATTAAATGAGTGAATTTTAAAAAAACTGTTCGACCTTCATTATGAAGTACAAAATTTCCAAATATCTGAGCTTTCAGCGCATGTAAGGATTAAATATTTTATTTACATAGGTTCTCTCAATATAAAGCCCTTCTGTATGTTGTTATTTATCTGAAAGTTAGGGCAATTTTAAAAAGAAATTAAGACATAAGTTTTTATGCTCAATTTAAATTTCCTTTATTGATTCAATACAGCCAATTAATTTTATTCTGCTTTCTTTTTCTGTCAAATTTTATTCTGCTTTCTTTTTGTGTCGAATTATATAATTGCATTTTTTGTATCATCTTTTTAATCGATTTTACGTTTCTGATGACAGCACTTTTATGTCCCCTCATCCACTTATTTGGCAATTGTAATTTACTGTAATACCAATAACCTTGCGCAACTCCTTACATTTCACTTTTTGGCCAAGTTCTACGAACGCTTATCAATAATATAGTATGAGAAATTGCGAATTTTAGCAATGCCTCATTGACATTGTCCTTCAATGCCAACAACAAAGGCGAAATATGTAAACAAAGGCAAACAATGCGACAGCCTATCAGATACACATACACACACATACTGTGCGAATGATCGATGTAAATTGCATATAAAGAAAAAAGATACACAAGCTTAAGGACACAAGTTTAAGCAAGTGCAAAGTGCGTTGACACACAGCTAGAGCTATAGATACAGATACAGATACAATTGCATCTATAAATACAGATACAAATGGACAACTATGAATTATTTACTCGCTGAGATAACTGTAAGTTATACAATTATACAATTCATTCAAAGCCAACACCTTTTCGCTAGCAATCGCTATCAGTTGTCACAGCGGAAGTTGCCGTTGTCAAAACTGCAACTCGATATAAATGAGCTTATCTTAAAGTGATCGGCTCGACACTAAATGCCAGCACATCAGCAAAAGATAGTTATAGTTTTTAATTCACAATAATTCGCAATCTGTTTGCACTTACTACACGTACATAATCGTATATGAGTATATCTGTTTGTGGCGATGTGTGAGTTCCTTATCAGGTGGCCTGACGCAGCCAATTCTGACCCAAATTGCGAAAAAAAAATATTTAAAAAAAAATCACGAAGCTGACAACACAACAGAGGAGGCCACTCTCCGAGTTTGCCTCGCTGATACGGCGGCAACTTGTGAAATCTCAACAACAACACAAAATTAAGCAACAAATTATTGAACAAAAAAATACCAAATATATATATACATTCAGTATATACATTCATCATATATATGATTTCTTATGTATATTGCGATTTAAAATAAATGAAATGAAATGAAATGAGAAAACGCCCAAAGCGGAAATATTTTTTGCGCTTTCTTATCAAGCGAAAAAATTGATTTTATTTTTGTTGCTGAAATTTTCACAGACGAACTTGTGCTTGCGTTTATATAAAGTATTTTTATTTATATAATTTATGTACATTATAGTAGTTGCATATGTATGTATTTTATATGAAAATCTATGCAGCTGCAGCTAGAGCGATCGCACTATCGTTCGACTCTTTGACGCGCACAGTTCAAATTATCGCAATTAAATTTTTATTGTAATTACATGTAGTATATACTTGTATTTATATACTAGCCACAAATATTTTATATATATATTTATTTATTATATTTCCACAAAACTTGCACTGATAAAAGCGCGGGCACAAAAAGCTCAATCATTACATTCGCATATTTACAATATGTCGTAAATATAATGATTTCTCTATAGTTATTTTATTGCTACCCACAGGCATATTATTTTGAATTAGAAGCAAACAATATGAAGTTATAGTTACAAATTACACAGGCGCATTAGAGTCACCGAGTAGATACCCTGTAAATCGAAAAACTTTACTGATGTAAATATATTATATATAATATAAAAATATTATATCTTGTTTCTTAATTGACCTTTGTATTTGAAAATATATATTTTGGAAAGTTAAGAATTTAACAATAGCTTAAATCTGATATACTACTAACAAGCTCTTACATATTTCTCAACTTTTTTCCACATTTACTCAAAAAAACACAACACTAGCATACCCTGATAAATATTTTTAAAGGGTGTTATCTATGCCACATCATTAACTCTTGCTGCAAAATTCTTAGAAATTTCCTTCTCAAGCTATTCCTCTATGGATTTTATTTACTAATATATTTTAAGGGGGACCCCCCTCCCCTCATTTGCATTCTTATCCAAATTTGTGGTTCAATTTTTTGCTTTATTTTTGTATTTTTTAAATCCCAAGTCGCAGTTAAACCAAAAAGAAACAATAACACACCGAAACCACATAAACCATTGAAAGTGACTCAAAGCGAATGTTATTAATAAGTTTTCCATGTAATTTGTTTAAGTATATATAAAAATACATGCAGTGTTCATAAATTTTGGTGTTTATTTACCGAAATCAAACGAAAACAAAACAAAGTTGATGTCACTTCATTTAGGAACGTGCAACGCATTAAAAGTGCTTATAGGTTATTTTATAATATATATATACAAACTATATATACCTATTTATGTAAGTAGAAACAAATTGTGTAAATAGAATTTGCTGATCGTGTTTCAGTTCGTCAAATGCTTGGCAGCTGTTTTTCGCCAGTCCAAATAGATAATGGGAACTCGAACTCCTAACCAAACTGTTTACCAATTGGGCAAAGATAACAGATAAAAAGAGGTAGAGAAAGGGAGAGTGAGAGTGAGAAAGAGACAACAAAAATGTGCAATGCATCATAAACAAACTAAGGAAAAAAAAAAATAATAACAACGTGACAAATGTGTGAACATTAAATACATTTAATAAATTAAATGAAAATGCAAAATTTGCTGACTTGGCTTAAAAACATTGCTATTGCTGTTGGCCACACACAACGCGTGTGTGGTAAGTTAAGTAAATGCAGCGTAATTAGCTGCTAGCCACAATTGCACAGACATTTAATGCCAGCAAAATGAACGAGTCTGAACATCAATGTCTTGGCCAAGTTGGCAATCGCTTGCCAATCATTGGCGACTGCGAGTATACCAAACATTTTACAAACAGACGGAAACAGCTGTCTCAGAGTCTCCGGCTGGCATGCAGATCTATCCTGCTCTATGCAGATGCAGTGAGGATAAGGGTAGAGCCAGCTAGGGGCTAGACCAGCTATCAAGCCATCCAGCTAGCCAGATAGCCAGCTAGCCAAGAAGTGGCAAGGTAAGACAACGTCAAGCAACTGCCAAAAGGAAGCTGCTACCAAACACTCAACTCAAAATGCAGCCGGCTTAGGTTTGGTTTAGGTTTTGCTCAATGTTGCAGCCAGTTGAGTTGCCACAGTTGCTGCCACTGCTATAGTTCTAGCCATAAATGCAACAACAACAACGGCAAAATAGTTACAACTGACTGGGCTATGCTGAAAACTTGGCTAACGACTTTTTTCCGTTGGCGCTCTTGACTTTTGCATTGAAAATCGTGCAATTCACCTGCTGCCTGGCAGTAACAACAACAAGAACAACAGCAACAACAACAACAATGACGTTAAATGCATCTGCATCTCAGCAGTTTTTTATGTTGTTGTTGTTGTTGTTGTTGCTGGTTGCATGTTAATGTTACAGCTGCACTTGCACTTGCTGCAAATGCCGCGTCGTCGTCATGAATGACGCGGCTTAGACCCATTCCCTCTTAGCCATTGCGAGCTGTAGTTCCCCGGTCTGCCCTCCTGCCTCCCTTGCTGCCTCCCTGACCTACCCCTGGCATCCACATGCAATTATTTTTCTAGGCTGCGACTGCAAATTGCACGCTTGCATCTCTGTCTGCCTCACTATGTGCCTCACACTCTATGTATGTGTGTGTGTGTGTTTGTGTGTTTGTGTGTGTGCTGCCTGCTTCTTGGCTGCCTTTTTGTTGATTTTACAAGGTGTGGAATGACTTTGGTAGCGCCTGCCACTGCCACTGCCACAACTGGCGCGGCTGCTGATGCTGCCTCATCGTCAAACTTTATGCCGCATTCGCGGCTGCATTTTGGCTAAGCCAAGTCCAACTTCAAGTTGTTGCCACAGCCACTGCTGCTCTTGTTGTTGGCCGCACGTTTATGGTCGCGTTTTAATGTAATTGTTGTTGTATTACAGCAAATTTGTACGCTTTGATTGTTGCTGTTGTTGCTGTTGTTGTTGTTGTTCGTGTTGTTATATTTGTTGGTGTTGACTGTTTGCTACTTAACTGTTTGTAATTTGCCATTCATGTTGTCGGCCCAAAGTGGCCATTTGCCGTTTGTTGTTAGAAATCAGAGCCGTTGACGCTGATCAATTTGTTGGCTGTTTGTCGTGTGCCAGTCAACACTGTAAATGCACTTCCTCAGCCAAAATAAAAAATATTTAAATTTAAATTTACAAAAAACAGGTAGCCAAGTGGTAATTTGAGAAGATAAAGCTCAAATGGCCAGCTTCAGGGTGCGCTTAACTCGATTAATGGCCAACAACTTTCGAGGTGGCACAATTGTAACTAATTAATTGGTGGCATTAAGTGCCATAAAGCCGACGGCTTCAACAACAACAACAACAACAGGTAACACCCACAAATGCAAAATTTATTATGACTTTGATGGAAAGGATGTGGCAAGAAAAGTGTGCAGCGCGATCTTGCAACTCAAATGAAATGAATGACTCGAGTGACTTAATAAACGACTAAACTGACTGCTGAATGAGTGACTGACTAACTGGCTGACTGCTTGAGTGAATGACTGACTGAGTGAATGACTGACTGATAGCTTGAGACTGCAAGCCAGAGTCGTTGTTGTAGCCGTAGCCACTGTTATTAGTTAAATGGCGTATAATGGATGAATAACTCGAAATATACTCGCACAGTAGTTTCTAACAAAATAGTAAACAAAAAGTATTAACAATAAAAACAAAAACAATGGCAAAGCGTATGGCTTTTGTGTTTGGTAAACTGTTAAACTGTTAAACTGACTGACTGACTGACGTCGAAGTCGAAGTCGAGGAAGACTGCAACGCGAACCGGACCACACCTTAATAATTACTTAAAAGGAAAATAATTTACGAAATTGCATTCATAGTTCAGCTCGCTGCTGCTGCTGCTGCTGTTGTTGCAACAAAAGCCAGCCATAGCAAACAACAATGCCAACAAAAATGAAACAAACGATGAAGGCAACAAAAAAAAATATTACAAAAATAAAAATGGAAAAAAAAAGTGGAAAAATTTGTGCGAAAAATTGAAACGCAGCGCGTGGCCATTTTGTGTGGCAAGTACACAAGACCATATTGAGTTTCCCGTGGCGCACATTGGTAAACATTTGCCCAACGCCAGAAGATACACTCGCTCTCTCTCTGTCTTTTTGTCGCTCTCTGTCTGTTCACGGTAGCGTGGTCTCACTGTGTACCTGCGGTCAGCGCTGTTATCGCCCCTTGGCGCTTTATTGTCATATTTTCGCTAAGCTGACTTCCAGGGATAAACTGAGCGACGTTTGGGCGTCTCAATAACTCTAATTGTTGTCGCTTATCAAATGCTTCACATAGTTTAATTACACGAATTGCCAACCCCATTTTAAAAAATAAAAGAAAAACAAATTCCACTGCATACGACAACGTAGCGTATGAGTAATGTCTGTGTATCTGTTTATAAGCGATTGCACTTGTAATGAAATTTGTCATGTTAAAAAAAAAAACAACAACGGTCAAGCGAACAGATGAACAAACACACACACAACATGGGCGACAAATTTTTGACACATTTACATGGTCGGTCCAAGTCGAAACTATAGACGGAGACAGAGACTGAGACAAGTCCCGTCGATCCAATCCATACAATTTCAAGCCGAGCTCTAAAATGCATTCTCGTAGAAAATGTGCTAAACAAACGCAAATGAATTTGCACATTCAGATTCAAATACGAAGCGACAACAAAAACAACCGGACTATGCAAACATCAAAAGCTAATAGAAAATACCGAAAAAGTGAACCCAATATATTTTTATGACATTTTTGAACGATTTATATACATAAAAAATTTTTAAATCAACTCATGACATGTTTATAAAATGAAATTTTATTATTTTTATTTAAAATTTTAATATGAAAACATATTACGGAATAAGTATTAGAAATTTATTTTCAAAGATAGAAATAGCTTACATACAAATATAAAAAAAAATAATGTTTTTAATTTTTTAATCTGTGAAAGTTTTTTAAATTTTTCATCTAAAAGTTTCGAGATAAGTTTATAAAATTTCCATTTTCCTTACAACATATTTTTATTGATTTTAATTGGTTAAAATATGTCATTAATTTAGTAGAATTTTTAAAACTTACAAAATTTGTTATTTGATATTTTTAAGTTAGCTAAAATTTGTATAATTAACATAAAAATTAAATAGAAGTTATGGTCTTTTGTTTCTCAAATTCAAAAATACCATGAATAGTTGAGTTTTTTATGCTTTTGTAAATTTTTATGGAAAACAGCAGCGAGTACATCTGTTGCTGGTTAATGGAATTTGCAATTGAAAAGTTTTCATATTCAAAGTTTCTATAAGCCTGAAATATCATTTTTGTCTAGTACTTATAAAGCGCATTATGTACAAATAACAACAGTTTAACTAGATTTAAATGTAGTTGGGTATATAGTACAATAAGAACAGTTTGAATTGCTGGCAGACATTTATTTGCACGCTGCCTGCTTGGAATATCCTGTCTCAGTCCGTTTCATCTTTGAGCAATATTTATTTTCAATGGCATTTTGCTAATGGTGAGGAAAATGCCAGTCAGCCATGGCAATCTATAAGTTTGTGCCCACTTTCGAGACAGAGACATGACGTGCCAATATGCACAGATACAGCTACTGATACAGATACACATACAGATACAGATACATATACATAGATACCAAGATAGCCTGGTCAGACAAACAGTTTAGACATCGTGTAACCTTCGGCTGCTTGGCAACAGAAGAGCCAAAGCATAACTGATAACTGGAATAATAAAAGTAAATATGAGAAATTGCATCTATTTTATTTGCGATTTCGATTGTCTGGCAAAGAAAGCCGCCGCCTTCAACACTCAGCGGGGAATGAGAATAAATATATAGAAGGGGTTGGAATGTGAAAGAAAGAAATCTCCAAAGAAAAGCAGCTAACAATATTCAATTGGCAGCTGCGACTACCTATTTTACTCAGCAAGGTTACATTTCACTGAGTTCCTTGTTGGGGCGGAGAAATCAACAATAAAATCTTTAATAAAATTCACGTATTTCAATATAAAAAACATTTGCATAATTTAGTTGCAAATTTTCGAAAAGAATACAAAAAATCGACAAACTGAAAAAGTGCCAGGCAAATAAATTAAAATAATTTATAAAAAAAAAAAAGAGAGATAAAAATAAAGTCAGCAGCGAGACTATGCGGGAGCGCCCAGTTGCAAAAACAGCAACAACAACAACAACAACAACTGTGTTTCAACTACAAGAGCAACAGCAACAACAATAACTCACGTGTGTCTAAGCGCCTATGACAAGAGCGACGCCGACAATGACGCCAGCAGAGATCAGCTACGATGCATTGTTGTTGTTGCTGTTGTTGTTGTGGAGCGCGACCGTCGCCTTGCTAAACACACACACACACTCGCACACACACACACTCGCACACACATTGCGAGACACTAAAAACCATGAACTGGAAAACCTTGAAAACTCAACTGCAATTTATATTCGCTGCGATTTGATTTTACGTCGCCGTTTTTCTTGTTCTTGCTAATGTATCTTAGAGCTACTTTTCGTATCTTACAGATACTTTTTCTGTCGCAAACAAAATGTTTGTAGATTTCTTTACATTTTTTTTTAAGAATTAGCTGAAAAAAGTTTCTTTTTTTTTAACTGTACTACTCTTTGTATCTTAGAGATACTTTTGTTTTTTGCTTGCAATTCGCAGCGACTAAATGGTGGCAATTTCCTTGAGATTTTCAATTGACTGCAAATCATATACTTTACTTAGCAGCGCTTTTTGTATCTCCAAGATACTTTTTTGTAGTTGACAAAATGTTGGCAATTCTCTTAAGATTTCAAATTAGAATTGCACATTAGAGGAGCCAACTTAAATACCTAACTCTGCCCTGTTCTTTGTGCTAATGCATTGCAAATTAATTGCATTTAAAAAAACGCGTCGACATACGCCAATTTACACAAAACACGGCAACTCTGGCCAGGTATATAGAAATAATTACAGTGCATAATGGACAAGTGAATTTCATTATGTTTAGTCCCCTTTCTTTATTTTTTCATCTGCTCGCTTCTTCTTTTAGCTGTTTATGCGTTCTTCTTCTTTAATAATTCTTCTTTTTCTGTGAGTTTTTTTTTCTGCACTATTCTGTTCTGCGCACTCGCATGTAATTATATTACAGAGGCCTATTTAGAGACCCCATCAAGCCACGCATGTCCCAACCGCATTATTACAATTTCTTTCATTTTCCATCTTTTTTTCTCTGTATTTTCTAGTTGTGCCTTTGGGTCGCTGAAAGCCAGCCCATAGGTTAGTTAGTTCTCAACATGGTTAGGGGTTATACAGGTTGCAATTCTTTAATAGAGAATTCGATTTGGTTAAGTGCGTTGCTTTCAAGTTGTAGAGTCTATGCCTATGCCTATGTCATTATTACCTTATATTATAAACTGAATTAGTGGTTCATAAGTGCTTGTATGTATGCCGTTTTTCATTTTGATACACTTATTGTTTTGTAATTCAGTTTTTATGCTTATGATTTGCCTCGACAGGCTTTTTATTAATTAGGCTTCTTTTTATTTTTCATGTGCTTTGTGATAGCGCAAGCGTAATGCGGTTAAAGCCAACTGACTAATTGGTTAGAGCACTCCAAATTGCATTTATCGTATAAATATGTGTGTGTAGACTTGACAAGGCCTTTATCCCCCCACAACAAATGATAAATTGTCAGGCGCCCCCTCCCCCCCGTCCAAAATGTGTGAGACAAACGTGGGCGACGTTTTGTGCGGCACCAAATTTGGTATAACTAAATTTACAACAAATTGCAATTGCAATAATACTTGGGTCGTAGTCGTAAATAAAATAAAATACAATGCACGCCTTAGTTTAAACTGCAAATACAACAAATCAAGAACAACAACAACAACAGCAACAACAACAATAACAACAACAACAAATTGCAGCTTAGTTGGTCTGAGACTTTGGCAAAGTGCAACACAATTAACACCCCGAAATGCATACAACTTTGCATTTTGTTGCTGTATCTGTTAACAGTAAAATTTGTTTGTTTAGCGATTTTTGCCATAGACATTAGGCATACATAGATACACACTCATACATACAGACTTACTGTTGTACAAATTTTCATGTGCACATAGAGGCTTGTTAATGAAAATAAGCAACAAAGCCAATCGGTCACAGACAGAGAGACAGACTGACTGACTGACTGACTGAATGACAGACAGACAGTCAAGCCAACTGCATGCAAAGTGCAGCTCAAAAAAACAAGAGAGTGTGTGTGAGAGACTGAGGGTGAGAGGGAGGGAAAAAACAAGTTTTTTATTTTTTTCTGTTGCAAAAAAGAATTAGAGAATTTTCAGCATATACGAAAATGCGCAAAATACACTAAATAAGTAGAAACGTCAATAAGCAACGAAAATAAAAAAGAAGCAAAAAATAGAAAAAAATGGGCGCACTAAACGAACAAACAAACATAGCAAAGAGTAAGAGGTAGAGGGATAGAGAGTAGGGAAAACTGAGACTGCAACGGCGGCTTAGTGAAAAGCTGTCAAAAGAGGCGCATGTGTAATCAAATATGCGAAAATGCATAGAAAATCTTGTAGATGCAAATGATACACATACATTGACGTAGATGGAAACAGAGACGCAGACTGAGCTTTAGATTGGGGCACAGAATGTGGCAAAGGTTCAAGCAGCAGCAGCACGTCTAGCCCTATCACCCCTTCCCTAACACCCCTCATTCTTCACTCCCTGCTGTTGGACTTTAATATAAAATATCAGAAAGTCGTGCATAGAAAATGAGCAAAAATTATTTTTTGCAAAGCATCAAATACTAGTTTAATTATTTTTAATTGATGAAATGAGATAGAATAAAATGCGCTCAAATTACAGTTGTATTTTGATTTTTATATAAACATGAAACATATAAAGATAACAGCTACGTGATTGTAAATTTAGCAGCATTTTAACTAATTTATCAGAATTATCTATGCCAAGTATTATTAAAATAATAGAAAAATTATAATAATTTTACTATGCTCAATTTGCATAAATTTCCAGTATCATATATTTCTGTTTTACATAATTTATGAAAAAATTAATACACCCGCTGTCAGTGTACAGAAAAGTGCAATTTTTATTCTGTAAAGTATCTCAACTGGCAACTCACACACCCAATTGACTTTCATGCATGCCTTAGCTCACACAGATACATACACACACACACACACACACAAACACACACTCATACACAGCTGTAACTGTAATAGCATATTATACACCCTGTGCTTTGCATTGTATTCGTTAATTTTTTGCTCATTGATATGCCTGATATTTTGTATTTTTGTACATTCTATTTAGATTTCCAAAGCGAGCATAGCGATAAGTTCAAGATCAATAGAATCGTATTACGATGCATGAAATATCCCAAACAAATTACAATTTGACACGCTGAAAATGTATCTCTAAATGTGTCAGGAAGCATTTTTTTTAGCCTTTCCGTTTCCCTAACTTAAAAAACTATTAAAGCTAATAAATTGTACTGGGTATACTTACAACAATTAATCAACTGACAAATGGAAAATAATTGTTACAAAATCGATATCTTTAATTACGATAATTGATGGTAGATTATTTGATTTGACAGAAAATAGGCAACAAATGTTCTTACTAACAAAATTAAATATTTAAATGTAGACGGAGTAAGACTTTTCCAATATTTGTATCAAATGGCTAAGTGATTGACTAACAGTTACCCTCTTAGCAGCTAAGAACAACATTTACTATCTAATCTATTCATTTTCTGACATTTTTCTATAGATCACACACAACCAGATTTTACTCCTTTCAACAAGCATATAGGGTAAAACTGAACTGTAAAAACAAATCAACTTCAGAGAACTTTTACACACGACAATTAGACAAAAATTAATCGGTTTTAATTAATAAATGTATTTTGCTGAAGCTGCAGCAACAAAACGCAGCTCATTGGGCTGCAATTTGAATAAATGTTCTCGAATTCATATTCATATTCGTATTTGTATTTGTATTCACAGTTGTACTCATAATTATTAATTGTGCAATGCAGAAATGTAAATAAATGAAATACTTAACTAGAAACTCATAAGACGAATACGACACGTTGCCAAGCCTAGCCCCGCACCCTTGCTCGTGCCCCAAAGACACACACCCATATGCCACGCCTGCACGGTCCACCTCCCTCTTGACGCCTTCTCCCCTTTCGTCGCATCGTTTGACGTTTGCGGAATTAAGCACTGAAATTGTAACCAAATATGGCATAACAAGTTCAATTCTAATTCTAATTTACTGAGGCGCTTTTGTGGAACTGTCCGGTTTTTTTTTCTCTCTCTTTTCTTGTTAGAATTTTTTACATTTCGTATCAATTGATTCAAGGTTTTGTGTAGCGGCTTTTGATTTGATTTTTTTTCATTTCTCCTTCTTTATATTTTTTGTATTTGGGTGGGCTATATACAATATTCACGTATACAAATCGTGCGCTTTCGTTGGAAGTGTCACAAAATGCATTCTTAAGTAATTGAAAATTAATGCAACAAATGAAAATACACAATTTAAATGAATGTCAACAATACAACAAAGTGTTCAATGAAAAAATTACTTATAAAAACAATCGAGTTATATACAATAGTATACAATAGTATTACACACCTAAAAATTTATGACCTCAAATGAGATACTTTAGGTAAAATTAGATAGTCTTTAGGCAATCACTAAGGAATTTAAGGAATATTTTTTTTATCTGAGTGTAGCTACATTAGTTTGAATTTATTTTTATAATTAATATTTAACTATTGAGCAGTTTAGAGTTCCCTTTATTAAATCAGAAAAAAAACCCTGAAAGTTCTTTAAGTTTTTTAAATTAATTTCAATAATCACAGTCTCACTTTCTAGGCAGTTTTCAATTGCAGCATGCAAATTTCATTCGATCAAAAACTGAAAACATTTGACAGTTGATGCTGCCAATTGCAACCTCTCTCTCTATCCTTGTCGCTCTCCTTTTCCCACACTTGCTCACACTTGGAGCGTGTATCGCGCTTTTACAAATCAAAGACAATCAGAGCAGCCGCCAGTTACTGAAACCCTCAGAACAAAACGAGAAGAGGCGCAAAAAAATCTTCAACACACAAAAAATGCGAGTGATGTGCCAGTTGCCTGCCGCGTCAGGATAACACACAACACGCACACCACACACACACACACACACAGTTGTGGCAGTTTTGTATGCAAACAGCAGCCGCGAAAAAAAAAGTGACTGTTGCCCATGCAGGGAGAGGTCGAGTTGTATTTATATTTTTTTATCCTGTTGCCAGCAATGCAATCAAGTGGACGATGCATTAAGCGAGAAAAAAACGCAGTCGTCTCTGGTTGTTGTTGCTGTTGTAACTGTTCTTGTTGATGCTTGCGAGTGGCGCCTGGAGAACTGCAACAGCAGTGTCAGTGTGGACCATGACGAGCCTGGCCTAAAAGGATTAAGGCGATCTGTGCGCAATCCGCGCAATTATCCTTTCATTGGATTGGGACCTGCTCCTGTTGCTGTTGCCGTCGCAGCAGGGTGATGGACAGAGGCAGGTGGTAGAGGAGAGCGTAGCCTGAAGCAATTAGTTGCATCACTCAACACTCTTTTTTGTTGCTGCTTTTTGGCCAGTTGACTTTTGGCTATATGCGGCGCTAAAGTGGTGTCTCCGCCTCCATTATACCCATTTGCCCCATTTTTTTTTCTTCTCGTGTCTGGTCCAGCAATTGACTTTTATTGTGCGCATTGTTAACGCTGCGTATACGTAACGTAACGTCACTTTGCCTTTGCACTCGGTACTCATATGGCAATCATTTTTATGAAGTTTCTCTCGTTTTTGTTGCAACTTGTTTTTGGTGGCAGCTAGGCATGGAATATGGAGAGGAGCAGCCACAACGTGTCCATTTGAAGTGCACACTTAAGTGGCCCTAATTGGTTTCACACTTGCCCATCATCAAGTGGAGCCTGCTGCCTCTTTTTGGGGTAACTCGAATTTTCTATTTAGGTTGCTGTCAAAAACAAGACTCCTGTTAAATGCCAGTCAACTAACCAAACTGTCTATGTGTGTGTAGGTGTGTAGGTGTGTCGGTCCGTCTGTCCGTCTGTCTTTTGTGGCAGCAGCTTCATTCATTCACTGACGACGGTCCCCATTTATGTCCGTGTCGAGTGTGCCAGACGAGAGCAACAACAACAACAACGACAACAACAGCAACAACAACGGTAACAACTTCTGTCCGTCCGGGAGCAACAGGATGCGGGAGAGTGCGGCAGATTTAAATATGCTCTCATGAAAAATAGTTTACTGCCACTTGTTGGCTGTGCTGCCAGCATTTAAATTGAAATACCAGCTGCTGCTGTTGTTGTTCTTTATTTGTTGTTGTTGTTTTACAACTGCTCTTGTTGTTGTTGTAGATATGTCATCATTTGCTCGTTTTTCGTGCCATTTGCCGTTTAGTGGCATTGCCTGCTTCACTGCCGCATGCGGCAGACTAAGCCAAAAACCCATTCATTGTAAATTCAACTAAATCCATGAATAAAATTTTGATGCCAGCATCTGTCTGTCTGTCTGACCGTCTGTCTGTCTGTCTGTCTGTCCGTCTGTCTGTCTGTCCGTCTGTCTGTTTGTTTGCTTGTTAAACCGTCGGGCTGCTCATCTGTTGCCACGCTTCGTTTTATTGCGCATCGTTTGTGCAGTTAACAATCGTCAACATCTCTCTCACTCCCTCACTCTCTCTTTCTCTCTCTCTCTCGCTCTCTCACTCACTTTCTGTTGTTGGCTAAATTGAATTTGCAAATTCAATGAATGAATGAGCGCATGAATTGGTTTAGCTTTTGTTTAGTTATTTAGTCCTCGACTGCTGTTGTTGTTTGTGTTTTTCATTGCATACTTTTGGGCTGCCTGTTGCATGCAGCTTCACTTTTTAGAAAATAGAGAGTGCATGCACATGTATGTCACACTCTCTATATATAGATTTATATATATACTTGTTTAAGCTTGAACCGCCTGTTGCAACTGTTATATTAAAGTCCTGCCATGTCGTTGCTTTTGCTGCTGCTACTCCAGCTGTTGCTCCTGCTGCTTTTGCATCTCTTTTATTTTGGTTTTTGCTCTCGACAATTGTCTAGTTTTTTCCCTTGTTGTTTTTGTTGTTATTCGTATTCATTTTATTGCTCCAGCGTTGCTGCGGAAATTGCATTTCTCTGCATTTTACATTTCAATAAATTTTCAAGCTGCTCCTGTTCTTTTTTTATGCTGCTATTTTGGCCCGACTTTATTTATTTATATAAAAAACTATTTTTTATTGTCGCATTTTTTGTGTGTCTATGGGATGTATATTTGGTTGGCTTTTTATGGTGCCGTAAAATTGGGCGACTCCATAAAAAAGACAGGAAATGCAATGATGATATTAGATATGATCAGTGATAAAGTAATATTACAAAGCTTAGGTGAAAATAAATTAAATGTCCGGTCACCAGCTATTCTGGGTAATCAACTGTTTTTACTAAATGTCAAAATTGGTATTAGCTTAGAAAGTTGCAGTACTACAGATCACATGAATCAGCTTGGTATTTAATTCAATCACATAATTACTGAATTGGTTTTTTTTTTCAATTCTAAAATAGTTAATGCATCATGATCAAATAAGTAAATCTCTTGTTGAATAATATTTGAAAATAGTATTTTGATTACTAACTTAAATAGTCACTCAGTTATGTGCAAACAAATGGCAATTTTTTGTTTAATATGAATATTTAGTATTATTACTTGACTTTAGAAAATATTTAAAGCTGAAATAATTAGTCAATTAGTTAAATGGGATTTTAATAGTATGATATGAATAATTATTAAAGTAGTTGCTGAATCACCACCTAAGAAATAGGGTTTTACAGAGTTTCTTTTTTCTGAAATACAGAAATAAAATACAATCTTTTTAATAAAATAAAGCTACTGTCTGTCAGTAGTACTAATGTGTGAATTATTTTTATAAAAATTAAATCTAATTTAGAAATCTATTTTATCTGCTTATATTGATACTAATCAATGCTTGACCTATGACAATGTCCAGAGTGACAGTTATGGAAAATAAATATGTCTTGATCAATCCACTTTTGATATTCTACAATAAAATGCCTCGCTCTGTGTATAAATAATAATACAGTGACGTTTTTGAGTCAAGTATATACTAATTTAGTGTCTAATATGCCAAAGTATGACATTTTTAACGTTTGACGTTGATGGGATAACTGCTACTGCTACAACTGAAGTATGTAGAACTTTTTTACTGGGTAATTACCCATCAATCATCAATCTCACACTTGTAATTAGTGCAACAGCGAGACCCTTAACTAACAAGTTAGAATTAGTTAGGTGAGTGCTCACATCAATTACTTCAAGTCAGAGCTTTGCGGCAATTTCGGCCAATTTCCTTCATCATTTATTTTTTTGTTGTTTTTTTTTTGTAAACGAGTCGGCAAAACTGTGAAACCCACCAATTGCAGCACAGACACTTGGAGTGCTGAGCAAACATGCAATCAAATGCAATCGAACAACAACAACAACAGCAACAGCAACAACAACAAAAAGGCAGTGTTCAAAATTTTTGGCCGAAAAACGGCTGGCTAACCAATCAAATTGCAAGCAGGCCCAAAAGTGCATGGGAAAGCGCATTAGAGCGAGACAACGATAGCGCAGCCGAAACATACATTTCGAAAAGCCGAGAGGGACTCCCACACCAAAAAATCAACAACAACAACAGCAACAACAACAACGACAACGACAGTTACAGTTATATGAGCCGAGCCGATGCAAGACGAAGGCGAGACGAGACGTGACGAAACGAAACGAGACGAAGCGAACGCCGAGCAGGGCAATCGAATTTATTTGCTGCTTCTAATTTTCATATGCTTCCCCTTTAACCCCCGTCCCTGTCTCTATCTCCCTCTCCCTCTCTCTGGCCCCTCACGCTCACACAAGCGTCAAGCGATGACGACGACAATTTCTATGCCAAAGTGACACACAAAAAGCTCTAAGCACAACTGCAACTATGCATGTGTGTGTGAGTGTGAGAGTGAGTGTGTGTGTGTGTGTGTGTGTGTGTGTATTGATGTTGTCAGTATGTAAATTGCCAGGTTTGCTTCTATTTTTTATTTTGGGGTAGGTTGCGTTTTAGTTGTGCAGTCTGAAAAAAAAAAGGGTTGCTTATGAGCGCAGAAAGGGTCGTTGAGGGGAAGGGGGGCAAGGGGAAGGCCCATTTAGTGACAGCATTGGATGCATCCCAGTGTTGTGCGTGCATGTGTGTGTGTGCGTGTGTGTGTGTGCTGCGTATGTCCTTGCATTTTGTGCAATTCATTTACATTTCAACGCTGCCGCTTTGCATTGCTATGCGAAAGGTGGACAATTTGGCCGAAAGCGTTTTAGCCTCACAAGCACACACACACACACACGTATAAAAAGACCTAGGCTTGTCACACATAGTCGCATGTCCTTTTCATTGCACACCAACATTTAACAAGCCCCTAAAAACGCACAGGCGACCGACGAACGACGCGTCTCGTTTCCCAGTTCCCAGTTCACAGTTCACAGTTCAGTTTCGAGTTTTCAGTTCAGCCTTTCATTGCATTCTGCTTCTTTCTGCCAATGTTGTTGTTGTTGTTGTTTTTGTTTTTAACGAAACTCATTTCTTTGCTTTACTTTTGGCTTTTGAAACCTGACTTTTGCTTGCATTTCTTTTTTGTTATTGCTGCTGTTGCACACATTCTAACCAATTTGTTGTTGCGGTTGCAGGACATGTGACGCCAAGTACAACAACGTCTACTAAAAGCTACAACGTTATCCTTTAACTAACTAACTGCCGCCTGCCTTTGCCTCTGTTTCTGTTTCTGTTTCTGCCCCTGTTTCTGCCTCTGCCCCAACTGCCACAATCCACCCGCTAATGCACGTTGCAAGTACGTTGACATTCGACATAACTCAAAATGCTATGCAAAAAGCAATGGCGTGTGTTGCTCTTACAACACAATTTAGCAATTTTCGTTTATTTTTAGCATAATTTTTGAAGCTGCTCTACTTAACTAATACACTTAACTGCGATAAAGTCGAATAAATATATTTATTTAATGGAAATATGTTTTAGTTACAATCGACTTACTTAAGATATGATCCTTAGAAATTATGATCTAGTTGAGAGTGTACGACTAGCAGATACTCTGTATCTTTTTAGTTGAGAGACTAGCAGATACTCTGTATCTATTTATAAGAATCTGCAAGTATTTTGTTTTGTTTCTTTCAGTTTTATTTATTATGCAGTGCGCATAATGTTCTCAATATCTAAGGGCCAGCTGAGAAATCCTGTCTAAATAACTTTTGATCAATTATAATTGTAATTTACAATTCTTTCTATTCAGGTATCTTTAAGATATTCCATTCCGATTATATGATTTCTCTATAAAAAAAACGTCACTGTTTTCCAAAAAGTGATTTTTAAAACTCATATAATAATAATTTGAATTGTAGAAACATTATTATTATTACGTTTTTTTATATTTATTTGTTTATTTAGATTTCCAGCACTACAAGTACAAATTTAATGTGCTAATAACGATCTTTGCGATGTTTTATATTTATATAGGTTTGTTCTATATTTCTATATATATATATATATATTACAGAGGGTCAATTTGTATGGAGTATAAAAAATGCACAAAGAAAAAAGTGGAAGCTTGATATGATTTTCAACATATAGTTTCTTGGGCAATTCTTCTTAGAATTCATCATGGATTACAAATTTCAAAACCGCTTTGTCGCGAAACAAAATTGACCTACTCTAATAAATACATATATATATATATTTATATATTAATTCAGCCTTTGCCACCTTCTTTTAAACTATCTATAGTTGATCTTTGTATAGAGATAGGGTAATCTAATGTAAATCACTCTACGAACTGATCATATATTAACAGGTTCCACTTTGCTATCCACAATGAAAACTAAAGCATACTTTTAGGCTCATTAAAAGTCTCAAACAGTATGCTACAGATATTTGTGAGAAATTGAGGCTAAATAATAAATGAGAACATCACAATGCTGAGATGTCTCGAGTCACTTGCACGTGCCTAGCATTCCACACATCT
The DNA here is from genome assembly GCF_004354385.1 of Drosophila innubila. NCBI lineage: Eukaryota > Metazoa > Arthropoda > Insecta > Diptera > Drosophilidae > Drosophila > Drosophila innubila. The sequence goes on along the minus strand of NW_022995380.1, from coordinate 23,257,977 downwards.
ATGTATATGTACATAGATATTCGTATATTAATAATATTACTCATACGTATGCGTTGTATTCTCAGTCACCTTTTGACATTTCATTATGGCACGCACCACTCATACGCCGTGTGCTACCAAACCAAACTAAACTGGCACAAAAATATAGTATAAATATAGGAATGAAAAGGAAATCAACGAAAAGCCAAAACTGAAAGCAAAACACAATGTTAAAGGCCGTAAAAAATGTCAAGTTGTCGTTGTCGACATGTCAGCATGGCTAAAAAGTTGACATCGCCCTCATACTGCACACCATACTGTAGGGGAGGGGTTGGCACGTTGCATGCCACAAGAATAATGCAAATGGCAGCAACAAGAGCCATTTTGTATCGATGGCAATACATTATGTATATCATTACTGAAATTTGCTTATGTAACGCGCGTAAATGACATGAATCAGCCCCCTTCCCCTGCCATTCCCCCCAACCCCCCAAAGGAAAATAAAGGATGAGCATTAAAATTGCAAAAAAAAACCGAAATAAAAAAACGAAAATTGTTGTCCGTGTATGACTTTTATATATAGACGCTGAGGTAGCGCCTATATATACATTAAAAATTACCTATACATAAGGAATTATCAGCCAAAGATACACGCACACACATGTCAATATATATGTGTGCATGAGTATGAGCCATATATACTCGTAATGTGTACATTAATCGATAATTGCATTTTTTTTTTCGTGCATTTCTTTTGCCACTTTTCATGGGTTGTTTCAGGTTGTCTCTCATGGCACATGGCACATGGCATTTCCATGTGCGTGTATGTATGCATATATGTGTGTGTGTGTGTGTTTGTGTTCTGTTTTTTTTTTCGTCGTTTTTATTAAATGAGTTTGCGTGTTTAATTGGTTTTTTTTTTTGTATTCGTGTTGTGTTTCATCCCTGTGAGTTTAAATAACTACATATTAATCATACGCCCCGCTTAAAGAATTTGCACTTAATATGTGCATCTAACTTTGATTAAACGCACTTTCATTTTTGACTTGTTGTTAGTTTTAGGGCGGCCACAAAAACCACAACAACAAACAAACAGACAGGCAGAGTGACAGACAGACAGATAGACAGATAGTTAGACTGACAGCTAGGCAGATAGACGACTCTACAATTAGGGGGAACACTCAGCTGACATGTCGCCTTGAATGCATGTGTGTATGTTTGAGTGTATTAGAGATGAGCACGGGTCGGAATTTTTGTCGTGACCTATCGTGGTTGCGAGTTCAAAATTTAAAGAGCACATACATTTTATTCTTTTTCTTTTATTTTGTTTGTTTGATATTACAAAAATTTAAATACCAGTATGTATTTACTTCATTATGAATAGTGATGTAAATCGCAAAAAATGATAAAATTGACACTCCGCAAGGAAATTTGTTTTTAAACAAGCTTTAAAGACAAAGTATGGAATAAAATAATAAAAAACAGTAATGACAAAAAATGTAAACTTCTATTTCTGATGCAGAACCCAATTATATTTGAGTTGTTTTTAATATAAATTGGCTGATCGATAGGAAATTTGTTATACGCGTAGTTGTCAGGCCGTATTAATTGGAGCCGTGACCATCTCTAGTGTGTATTTTTGTGTATAACTGCATACATATTCATATGCATAGCTGCACATAGAGCTCTAGCCCTATCGACAGCACAGCAGAAATAGCAGAAGAAAAAACCAAGTGAAAATTCTATTTAGCATACATTCAGGCGTTCGCTTGGCATAATGTAAACGCTACTCTGGCAGTCGACGCATTCAAAAGCCACCTTGCGGCCGTCGTCGTCGTCGTCATCATCATACGCAATGTGTGTCGCTTAGCCACACACACAATCGCACACACACATACAGTCGCCTCACCTGCATGCCACTGGTTGGGGCAGACATTTTGTGCGTGCGTGCGTACGCCGCATTGTATGCAACCGCTGCAGAGTCGAGCAACCCTCGGAATTTCACTTGTATGCGTAACTTTTTTTTCAGCCCAAATGCAAGTGTGTATGTCTATGTGTGTGTGTGTGTGTTAGCTGGCTGCACTTTAAAGTTGGAGTTTCGTAAGTCCCGCGCGTGCATTCACCTCGGTTTTTTTCGCCTTTTTTGGTGCGTGCGACGTCAACGGCAACAGCAACAGCAGCAACCCCTGAGGCAGCAACAACAACGACGGCGACGGCGACGACGACCCTGTTTATTTGAGCGCCTCAAAAAACGCAATGTGCAACAGCAACAACAACAGCAACAAATGCAAGGCAACCGACAGCAACACTGCAAAACTGCAGTTGCAATGCAATTTTAACGCTAAAAAAGTTTGAACATGCCGCTCTACTTATGCGCCGGAATGAGCAGCAGTTGCCGTTGTCGTTGCAGTTGCAGCAGCAGCAGCAGCTACTTCTTGCCACAGCTCCTGCTGCTGCTGCTGTGGCGCCTTGTTGCCCCACTTCAAGTTGTGTGGCACAGCTAGCCAAGGCACGCACTGCACGCACTTTTGCGTAATCAGGACGCGACCGGGACAACAACAGCTAGACGGAGGGGGGAAACGGAAAAAAAGCGGCCAGGGGCATCAAAAATTTTGCAAAACTTCCGATATAAAAAAAAAAAACTAAAACAACAACAGCAGCAAATAAATTGCATATTTTGTAAATTGAAATGCGTACAAAGTGCTACAAAATGCGGCCAAATTTGCAGTTAGGTGTTTCATTCTCTCACTCTCCCTCTCTCTCTCTCCCTCTCTCTCTCGCACAAGCTCTTAGGCTGCCGCTCTCTTTCGCTCAGTCTCAGCCCCAATATTTAATTCGCATTTCGTGTGAGTTGACGCGTAACCTTTTACCGTATACTCGTAAGCACAAAAGTTTTCTGCTTTTGAGGCACGCATGCCCGACAACTGGAGTGGCCTCCGTTAGCGGCATGTGGCATATGGCCTATGGCCTATGCATTTTGCATTAAATTGCATAACTTTTGTGGCAATTAGACGGCATTCGCAAGGATATGCAAGGAAATGCCGTTCTCCTATGCAAACAACGAATGCAAATCTATCAATTTTGTACCGCCCGCTTAGCTGGCATGGCGTATACGTAATAATACGCATACGCAGGGTGTACGCTGCGCACCAGACTGTAATTTGAAATGTACTCTCGAAAACATATGGGTAAAATAACTGCTGGTCATTCTTTCATTCTATTTCTTTCGTTTTACCAGCATTTTTTTGCATTTCAATTAAGTAATTTATGTCTGTAGAAATTCCCAAGGTTTGGTGGCACAAAAAAAATATGAAGGGAGAATTGTATAAATGCTAGCATTCGCAAATTATATATCCATTAGCTAAAGTTAATAGCCTATACGACTTATGAATATTTCATGGCTCAAGTGCTGCCATTTATAAATAAATGAAAGAAAATCGTAACTTGGCTAACTTTTCATAACTTTTTTCGCTTTTTTTTTTTGTAGGCTTAGAACGTGTCGCTGAGGAATTCATGGGTCGCAGGAAATGGAAACATTATCAAGATCAACTGACGCGCAACCAATTGAATATTGCAGAGCAACAGCCCATATCAATAATAACGACAGAATCAGAAACAGAAGTCGAAGACAACAAGAACTGCAAACCACTGAACCACCGTTTCGAGCAGCCCAACGGCCAACATTTCAACAGCAACAACAACAACAAAGACGCACTGCAATTTGAAAGAGATTTTGGTAAAAGAAAAACTGCAAACTAAAAATAAAAAAATTTATAAAATTTAGTTAACTATTTTTTTATTATTTAATGAAAAAAAAAATGTTTTTCAGTAAGCTTAAATAAAATTTGAAATATTATTATAAACATCAAATTATGAAGTAAATAATAATAATAAGAATTGATATTGAAAATAAAATATAATATAAGATTTTAGCGATTTTCGATATTATTACTTCAATAGAAAACGTTAATTGTTATTTAAAATGAACTTAGCTAAGACATGAATCAATATTGCAGACAACAACCCTACATCACACGACAACGAGTCAAGTGCAACATCACGTAGCTCCGGCTCACCTTCACCACCGCCAGAACCCAACGATTGGACACCGTCTGATAAGTGCAATTTCTGTGTTAACGGTCGCTTGCTAACGGTGAACACCAAAGGCGAATTGGTGGCCGAAACAACGGCAAGCGCGTCCAGCAACAACAACAACCACATTTACAACGGCACAGCTGTGCAGCAGGTAAGCTTAAAATCATTTCTTTTTTTTTTTGCCTCTTTCTCTCTTGATATGACATTAAATTAACGTATACTTAATGCAACTAATCATGGCAAATTGGCACAGTTCACAATGATGGCCGATTTCAATCTGATGAGCACGCTGGCCAATCAACAGCAGCAGCAACAGCAGCAACAACAACAACAGCATGCTAATTCGGTAACACCAACTACCTCAGATGCATCGGCAGTCGCCGCAAGTCCCACACTCAAAGATACACCGAGTCCCAGTGCAGATGCCCCATTGGATCTAAGCAGCAAACCATCGCCAAATTCACCCAATAGCAGCGACATTAAGACAGTCAGGTAAGTTGTACTATATAATAAAAATGCAGTACATATACTTATCAAGATCAACAACAAGTTGTATATCAATATTAGTAATGATAGCCTTTTAGGATTAAAAAAAATTAAAATGCACTATTTTTTCTAATTTATTTATTTAAAAGAAACAAAAACATGACACTGGGACTCAGAATAATCAAATATTTAAATATTTAATATTATTTATGAGCAAGTTATTTCAAGTTAAAAATTATTAATTTTTTGCTGCCCATTATTAATGTCTATTAAAGGTCTTAATTAACTAACTGAAACATAGTTTGACGTTAAATGTATAGAAATTTATGTAAAATTTAAGCATACCGCTCAAAGAATTTTTGTGTGATCAATAGAAATTCGGTTTTTAAACGTATTTATATATTTTTATTATTTATATATGATTATTACACGTATTATTTAGAAATGTGACACCTTTCTTGCTACTCTTTGCTGTTTTTTGTTTAATAAAGTTTAAATAATAGACTGATCTTGAATATAGCTAATAAAGATCATATATTGAATCTTAGGCAGAATCTGAGAAGCACTTTTAGCTTCATTTATTTCTTTTTTAAATGTATACAAAATCAGTCGAAACTTTATGTCCTATTACCTATGCCAAAAAAAAAACTACGAACAGAATGAAGAGAAGAGAACAGAAGAGACGAAATAAAATGATGTTGTGTGAGCAGACAATACATGAGATAATTGCACTTTGGGCAGAGGCGGCCCTGACACTGCATTTTTTGTAGCATACTTAACAGGGACATGAGAGGGGCTGGCAGAGAATGTTGTGTGTACATACGTATTTAAGTATGTGTGAAACGCCAGCTCAGTGCAAGTGCCTTTGTGTCTCGCTCTGTGTGTGGTTTGAGTGCGGTTTATGAAACGATGCCGAAAATTACACATACGCCCCATAGCACGCAGTCAGCGCTGCGTTATGTTGGCATTGCAACAACCGCATAAATTTGCATCAAATTTGAGCAGCAAAAAAAAAAAAAAAAACAATTAAAAAAATAGAAAAGAATACAAAATTTATATATTTCATGCTGTGTGTGCTTTGCATCTTAACTCCTTTTTTGTGCACCCGTTTTTTTATTCTGCCAGCTATTTTTTTTAATTACTCTAAAATGTTCAGCAGCACCTAGCCTATTATTTATGTTATTTTCCTTTATTCCCCCTTACTGAGTGTGTGTGTGAGTGTGTGTGTGTGCACTTCAGACGACAGAGAGAGACAAGCGTCGACAACGTGTGCATAATTTTCCAGCAGTTCCACAATTTTCGTCATTACTTTTTTTTCGGTTGTTTCATTTTTTTTATTTCTATTTTTTTCTTTATTTTTTTTTTTGTGGCAACGGTGGCTGCCACTTGAGCCGCAAACACGAGTGCTTGTCTATTGTCTAAAGCATGGCCAAGTGTTTGTTAGCAGCCAGTGGATGCCTGACGTCAACGTGCACCTATTTTAATTGTTGTGAAAAATAGAAAACTTGTGACAGGACAGTGTCAGAACCTGGATAGAGGAACTGCAGCAAAAGCCAAAAGATCGACAAGTGTTCAATGTCCAGTTGCAAATATATATATATTCGCCACATAGTTAAGCTTGCGTTGAATATATTCCGCTCCCTTCTCTGTGCCCCGCTGCTCCAAGCTATTCCCTACCCTATTCCCATCTCAGACTCAGCCAAACACTTGAAATACAAAAGCTACTGACGCTGCAATTTTTGGCTTTTTCGAGCGTTTATTATTACGGATTTTTTATACACTTTTTCTGTTGCTGCCCCTCTGTTGCCCCTCCCCCCCTTGCTGCTGATGACGAGGCGGCGACGTTGCCACTCCAAGTCAAGCGACGAGATGTCGTCGCTGCTGCAGCGACGCTGACGTCGTCGTCGGCGCAGCAGACAGAAAATGAGTGCATCATATCGATCGCTTTTTTTTCCCCGTTGCGTTTTATATTTTTTTTTTTTCCACTTTTTTTTTGGTCTTTCTTCTTGCTACTTTTTTCTATGCAATATGCCGAAAGGGGTGCAGGGGCAGGAAGGGCGGTAGGGAGGTGGGGAGGTGCAGCGGGGGTGTTGCCGCTGTGTATATATGTATGTATTCATTATTTTTCGTTTACGAAAAATTCTCTGTGCACACACACACACACACACCGAAAAAAAGATTGTGAACGTAATAACTGGCATAGACTGATGGCGTTAACGCTAACTGCGACGCCAACGCCGACGCCGACGCCAACGCCGGTAGCGACTGCAGCGTCGCTTTCCCCATTTGGCCCCAAAATATGAAAAAGAATGCTGAAAAAAGAGCGAAATAAAAAACCTTAATGCGTGCGCTTGTTATTGTTATTGTAGTTGCTGTTGTTGTTGTTGTCGCAGCTGTTATTGTTGTGATAGTTGTTGTTGCTGTTGCTGCAGGCCAACAATTTTTTTTAAACTGTTTTTTCCTAGCACGCTTCGCTTTTGGTTTTATTTTTGCCATATTTTTGTCATTTCAATGACCGTTGGTGGGCAACATTAGGGGTCGCTCCCCACTTCCCCCTTCCGCCTGTCAGTCTGATTGCCGTTATATGGCGCTATATGCGTGCGTGAATGAAATGTCGCTTAAATGAGCGAGATAGAAAAAAGAAGAAAAAACAGCAGCAAAAATATACAAAAAAAAAAAAAAGAAAAAAACACACACAGCAGCAGCTGCGACGTCAACAGCGACGTCGACGCTGACAGCGCTGTTCGTAAAAAATGAGTGCATATCTTCCGAAAAAATGCAACTGCATATAAGCAAGTGCATGTGTGTGTGCGAGTGTGTGTGTGTGTGTGGTTGTGTGTGTATGGGTGGTTGCTTGTTTGCTGCGCACGCATCAAGTGCAAAGGTGGAAGGTGAGGGTGTTGCGGGCGGGGCGGGGCAGGGCGGGGGAGTGGCAGGCAATGCGGCTGGGGCGACTGCATTGGCAACAAAAACAAACATGCAATTGCATTCATACACAAATAAAAAAGCACACACACACACACACTCACATACTTATACACTCACACACATGCACTTAATGCATTTTTTAACAAAATTGCATTCGACGTCGTCCCAGACACACACACACACACTCACACACACACACTCTCACACTCACACGCATTTAATCATGGAACGGGACATTTTATGCTTGGCCCAGCCCGGCCACGCCTTCCAACGCCCACTCTGACGGAGCTGGGCGTCCGGTAAAGCTGCCGCATCTCGACAACTGACAAATTTAGGGGCCACGTTGCACGCAATTAAAAGAAAGGGCAACAAAATAGGCAGAAGAATTACATTAATTGTAAAGTAAGTCAGAAAGAGAGAATAAAATAAGATTTTGAAGAAAAAATATAAATAGAAGAATAGAAAAATTAATGAACGAAAAGGAGAAAGATCTAAAAAAAAGTTGATTTAATGGTCATTAATATAAAATTAAGAGATGAAGATTACTAAGAGATTAAAATAACCAGATTCTTATTCCAAATAAATAAGAGAAATCTTCAAAAAGTAATTCGTATTCACTACTTACAAATATATTTGTCTTTCAAGTACTTTTTCTCAATCATGAACAAATTTTTTTCTATCATAAACAATAATTAAATCATATTTGATTAAAAGATTTTAAAATATGACCATAGTATTTTGTAGAAATCTTTTCTCAAATTTTCAATGTTTGATCTTTCTATAGGCTAATTAATTAATTTATTTATAATTTATTATTGTTCTTTTAAAATAACTCCATTTTATATTAATATGCCACAGTGAATTACAATCTAACATTAATATTTATAGAAATGTTAAAATTTTAGTTGATGTCTACTTATGGGACCTCCCTCATAAATCCCATTTATTATTACATGTATACACAACAATTTATTAATTTCAATCCTACTACTGGGTGTCTCACAGTCGAGCTCTCTCTCCCGATCGGGCGCAGGTTGAAGAATATTTTACTTTTTTATGGTTTATTTCAATAAGGCAGATACCCAAATGTAATTATATGCTCAACTGCAACCCTCCGCCCATGGTAAACCCAAAAATTACAGCCGACGCATGCTGCAATGTGGCAGGCAGGAAAAGGTGTGCGTGTGTGAGTGTTTGTGTGTGTGTGTGTGTTGAAGGCAAACAAAAGGTGTGGGATGCACCGACAAAAATGCGATATGCACATAAAAATGTCAGCAGCAACAGCAACAACAACAAACTGCAGCAGTTGCCGCTGCAATTGCAACAAGCGTCAAAATTACGAGAGCAACAACAAAAATGCAACACATATAAAAAATCAACCCTTTATATATTTTTTTTTTTATGCTGCTGCGTGGCTGTTGCAGTTGCTGTTGCTGTTGCAGTTGCCGCGTTGCTGCCACAAATTAAAACAAAATGTCAGAAAAACGAAAAAGGCAAAAAAAAAAAGTGAACGCCATTAACAAACAAAAAAAAAGTAGAATTGCAACGCAAATGAATCCTGGGCAACATGCGTGCAATAATACCAACAACATTAGCGACACGAGCAGCGCTGTCGACGTCGCCAGCGGCAGCGGCAGCGGCAGCGACTGTTGCAGCCACGTCAAATTGCAATTGAAGTGCAGCCAAAAGGTAAACGACACCAACAAAAAATCAAAACGACATTGAAATGACATTTTGCATTTACTTTTTTGTGCTGCCTCCTGCCACAAATGAATGTTGTTGCAACTGAGACTCAGGTGCCGCAATTATGCAAAATTTTTATGCCGAAAAACTGTCGCTGTTAATGATAGTGCTGAGTCCAGTTCGGTTCAGTTTTGGCCAGCAGTTGTTGCAGCCAGTCATTGCCACTTGCCACCTGCTGTTGCAGCGGTCGCAGCGCGCTCATTTTTTTTATTTGTTGTCTGCACAATTTTCAGACGTTTTCCAGACGCGAGCGAGCCCTAAAATGTAAAAAAAAGAAAGACGAAAAAGCAACAACAAAAGCGACAACTTTTCAGTCAACTTTTGCGGGGCAAGAAGCTGTGCGTTTCCGTTGCCGCTGCCGCTGTTGCTGTTGCTGCTGCTGTTGTTGCTGTTGTTGCTGCTGCCTGACGACAGCCAGTGCAATGTACTGCAGCTTGAGTGCCCACCCACTGTGTTGCCAAAAGGGTCTTGGTCTCAACTCTTCTCGTCTCGTCTCGTTTCGCGTCGCGTCGCGTCGAGTCGCCTCCACTCGCGTCGCGTCTCGTCTCGTGGCGTCTCCCTGCTGGCTGCGCATAAAGAAAAGAAAAATTTCGTATGGCTTTCACTGATGTTGCTGCCAGCGTTCTTGATGTTGTTGTTGTTGTTGTTGTTGTTTGCTTTACACAAAAGTTGCCTTTTGAAATGGGCTACCCAAAAGTGCTGCCCCCTTCTCCAAATGCTGGCACCACCAAAGCGCGCCAAGTGCTGCGGCTCGGCTCAAGCTTGGCATTATGTACAAAAAAAAAAAAAATGCACGTTTTTTTTTCGTTTTTTTTTTTTGAAATTCGTCTAATGAACTTCAAAAACATGTTTGTCCCTGGCTCTAGCTGTCAGCCTGACAGCTTCTTACCCGTTTCCTCCCCTCTCTCCAGCCCTTCTGTCACTCAACCCTTGCTGCGTGTCATCTTTTGTCTCTGCTGCAGCCGAAAAACAAGAAGAAGCTTAAAAAAAATGCACAAATTTTTCTATGCTACATCCTTGCCATATAGCCTTTGACAAGGACAACGTCGACGTCCTACGTCCTGCGTCCTGTGTCCTGCCTGCTGCAGACATTTAAGAAGCGCTCATTGTCAGTACTTTTGAGTGTACCTACGAGTGTGTGAGTGCTTGACTCAGTGTGTGTGTGTGTGTGTGTGTGTGTGTGTGTGTGTGTGTGTGTGTGTGTGTGTGTGTGTGTGTGTGTGTGTGTGCAGGCTCCGAAAAAAGAAGAGTGTGCAAATAATATTTTGTCAGCTTCTTTGTGCCGCTTTGAAGTAAAGTCACTCCACACACGCTGGCATGACACAGAGTTGTGGCAAGGGGTGATGTGCCACCAGATTGACCGGTCAATTGCATCCCAACTCCATGTAGTCCCCACTGTAACTAGACACAGCCAATTTAACTTCCAGCTAAAACGACAAATTTGGATAATTAATTAATTAAATCATACAACTAGTAAAACATAGAATAATATTAAGCTTAAGTATCTATGTATCCCATAATTTTATCCCGTAGACTTCAAACTTTTATAACTTTTTCAAAACTGAACCGCTTTTTAAGCGGAATGCCAATTTAATCATGATTTGCTCTCTAAATTATAAATTCTGAGTTCACATTTAATTAATTTCGTTCACTAGAATTTTTTGTAAAAAATCATGACAAATTGAACAACAAATTTTACTTGTAAAGCTGCGAAGTCAAAGGTTTGACCAACTTCATACATTCATAACTTTGGCAAAACTGTACCGAATTTCAAGCGGAATGTCATTTTGAACATGATTTGGCCTCAAAATTCATTCTGTATTCAATTTTTGTTAATTTAGAAAATTTAATTATTTTCGACCAAGATTCGATTTCGATGCTAAGGGTCCCCCCTTTGAAATTTTGAAAATTCAAAATTTTAAATCTCAAGTTATCACTTTTAATCAACTCCTTATATCGTAATTAGTATAAAAGAATACTTTAAACTTGATTCTGACACCTTTCATTTTTTTGTAAAATATCATGCAAAATTGTACAACAATTTTGACTTGTAAAGTTGCTAAGTCAAAGGTTTGACCAACTTCAAACTGTCATAACTTTGTCAAATCTGAGCCGATTTTCAATCGGAATATCATTTTGATCATGGTTTGACCATTAAATTCATTCTGCATTCAAATTTTGTGTGTTTAAAAAATTTAACATTTTTTGACCTAGTTTCGATATTGATGCTAAGGGTCCCCCCTTTGAAATTGTGAAAATGTAAAATTTTAAATCTCAACTTTTCACTTTAAATCAACTTCTAATATCGTAATTAATATAAAATAACAATTCAAATTGTTTTCTGAGATGTTTTATTTTTTTGTTAAAAATCATGTGAAATCGGACAAAAATTTTGACTTGTAAAATTCATAGATCCAAAATCTGACCAACTTCAGACTGTCATAACTTTGTCAAAAATAGACCGATTTTCAAACGGAATGTCATTTTGATCATGATTTGGCGTTTTTATTTAATCTGCAATCAAATGTATGCAAAAGTTCTCCTAATGTGTTTTTCGAAAATTGCCCTTAGTACTGATACCGAAACCAATAGGACAAAACCGAAATAAAACCTTATACTGAAATAGTTTAGGAATTTACCGGAACTGAATTGAGAAAATTCCTTAAATAACCTAATCAGATAAAATATTGATATAAAATATAAAATATTAAGCCTTTCCTCAATTTTTATTTACTTACAGAGGCCTTTCGGAGTGTGCCACGCCTGTGCCACGCCGACGCACCTACAGTCGCGAGGATCTGAGTAGCGCGTTGCATGATGTGCTGTCCAATAATCGGGGCACACGGAAAGCATCCAGTCAGTATCACGTGCCGCGCTCAACGTTGCGCAACAAGCTGTGCAAAGTGTCGATAGATGCGAAGCAGCAGCTGCAACACGAACTGGAGCTGGAGGAGCAGGACGATTCTGGGGAAGAAGGCAACGATGGTGATAGCAATGCATCGACGCCAGCGTCGGGCTTTCAGGAGTTTGCCCAGCGCATTGCGGCCACAGAGCATCTGCGTAAGTTGAGCAACATGTCCGAGCACAATGGCAGCGACCTGGGCGATGACCTGGAGCCGGTCATGTCGCCAAAGCTGGCCAGGCCACAGAGTGGCACGCCAACGGGCATTCAAGGCATTCAGGCAGCCGCTGGATTGCCCATGTCCATTGATGCCAATGTCTTGTTGCACACGCTGGTGTTGGCGGCGGGCATTGGCGTGATGCCCAAGCTGGATGAGACGCAGACGCTGGGGGATCTGGTGAAATCGTTAGTGCTGGCCAACAGCGGTGGGATCATTAACGAGGGATTGGCCAATGCGGTTGCTGCCGGGCATGAGAGCAATGGCAGCCTGCTGCAGCAACACCAACACCACCAGCAACAGCACCACCAGCAACAGCAGCAGCAGCAACAACAACAGCAGCAGCAACAGCAACAGTTGGCAGCTGTTGCCGCCTATCGTCGTCATCTACCAAAGTCTGAAACGCCCGAGACCAGCTCCTCACTGGATGCCAATGAGATCTGCGAGGATCCGATATTGAAGATTCCGTCCTTCAAGGTCAGCGGCGCTGGCAACATTTCGCCCACGCTGCACGGCAAAAGCGGCGGCAGCGGCAACAGCAGCCACATCAACAACATCAGCCACCACCATCACAACAACAACAACAATAACAACTCAATCAACAGCAGCAATCGCAATGGGGATCACAGTCCGCACTCAGCCTCACCGATGCTGGCAGCAGCTGTTGCCGCTGCGGCAGCCAGCAACACTTACAGACAGAGCAACAGCAGCAATCTGTTGTCGCCGTCGCAGACATCCATACAGAAAATGATGGCAACAACAATACAGCGCCAGATCAATGAGCAGAGCAACCAGGACAATCTGCTGTCCAGTCTGGACAAGCGCAACAATGGCAACACCAGCGGCAGCGAGTGCAGCAGCAGCGGCGGAGGTGGAGGTGGAGGTGCTGGCGTTGCTGGCGGTGGTGGCAATGGCAATGTCAGCAGCAGCGGCGGCGGCAGCAACTACAAGAAGCCAAGCATTTCGGTGGCCAAAATAATTGGTGGCACGGACACCTCACGCTTTGGTGCCTCACCCAATCTGCTTGCCCAGCAGCATCACAGTCATCTGCCCGCTCATCATGCCGCCCATTCGCATCATCATCAGCAGCAGCTGAGTGCTCAGGATGCTGCCGCATTGGCAGCGGGCAAGGGAACGCGTCCGAAGCGTGGCAAGTATCGCAACTATGACCGGGACAGTCTTGTGGAGGCAGTCAAGGCGGTGCAACGTGGCGAGATGTCGGTGCATCGAGCGGGCAGCTATTATGGCGTGCCACACTCCACACTGGAGTACAAGGTTAAGGAGCGACATTTGATGCGACCACGTAAACGTGAACCGAAACCGCAACCAGATCTCGTGGGATTAACAGGAGCTGCGAATAAGGCGTCCAATTTGGTCGGTCTCAATCAGCTGGACAAGCTGAAGGCCAGCAGCAGCCACAATGTCAACAGCAACCACAACAACAACAGTTCCGGCTCCAAGCTGAGCAATGCACTGAAGAACAACAGCAGCGGCTCCGCAGCAGCGGCAGCGGCAGCAACGGCCAATGGCATGAAGTTGCCCATCTTTGATGCTGCCCCACAATTGTCCTTCCAGCCGAACATGTTCTGGACGCAACCGAATGTCGGCGCCGGCTTTGGCCTCGACTTCAATCGCAGTCCCGAATTTCTGAAGACCCAACTCGTCGAGGTGATGCGCAGCAGTCCGCTGGGTGTGAATCCCAATGCCCATCATGGTCGCCACTCGATTGCTCACGAGTATACCGAGAATATGTACGACGACATCATACGCAAGACTCTCAAGAATGAGGGCGATGCTGGCAGCAACAGCAACAGCGGCAATGGCAACAGCAACAGCAATACCAATGCGCTGCTGGATCAGCTGCTGGTGAAGAAGACACCGCTGCCATTTACCAATAATCGCAGCAATGATTATATTGCTGCTGCTGCCGCTGCCGCTGCTGCTGCTGCTGCTGCCACTGCCTGTTCCAGTTCCGAGGGCGTCAAGCGGGCGGGCAGCCCCTTGGGCGCCTATGCGGACATCAAGCGGGAGCGTCTCAGTCCCATGCGTAGTGCGGGGAGTGCGAGCAGCGATGAGGATCATGAGCATGCCACCAGCAACAACAATAACAACAATAACAATAACAATAGTGACCTGGCGCACAACAAGAACAACAGCAGCAGCAACAATGGCAACAGCAATGGAAATGGCCGCAGTCGCATGACATCACGCGACTCGGAAACGGATGTCAGCAGTCTGAAGAGCGAGCAATCGCAGAGCTCGGCCCAACTTGCCACTGCAACAACTGGCAACAGCAAAATGATGGATCTCAATGGCAGCAACAGTGTCAAATTCGAGCCGGAAACAACAGCAACAGCAACAACATTGCCCATTTCACCCAGCAGTTCCATACTGCACGAGAAACTGGCACAGATCAAGGCCGAGCAGACCGAGGAGCAGTTATAGAGCAGGTGGCAATCCGCCAATTATCCGCAGCAGCAGCAACAGCAACAACAACAGCAACAGCAACAGGTGGCAGCAACATTTGTTTGGCCACCGCTTGCCACACACTACTACAGTTTCTAGGCTGTTTGAGGGGAGAGGTGAGCAGCAGTTCGTATTGTACAGGCAATGATTCACATTGAATATGAATCATATGAATAAATCATCTAAGAAGCAGAGAAAGCAAACCAAATGCAAAACAAAAATAATAAGAAAACATTTTAAGTATATCATAATAAATACATAGGCAAGGCAAGAGCGTCAGTTCATATTGTTAGTTAAGATGTACACTACACTACACAACACACAACACAATACATAGATAAGTATATAGACAACAGCAACAACAACAACAAGCAAACATGCATAGATACAATTGTGTTTATGCATATTTATTGTTTAGTTTTTTGACAATCGACAAATAGGCATTCTCTTGTACAAACTTTCTAAAAACAAAAATCATTAAAATAAAAAATACAAAAATACAAAATAACAACTACAACATCAACAAAATTACATAACTTTATAAGACCAAACGGAAGAAAACACTCTAAAAAAAAATCAAAACAAAAAATATAAATATTTTAGTTTGCGTTTTCTCTTATGTTAAGTAAAAAATGCAGAAATATATATATTATTTTTTTCAAAAGTAAAAAATAACATCAACAAACAGCAATAACAAAAATAACAACAACAAGCAAAGCAATTACAAGCAACAGAATAGCCAAAAACTATGCAGCGTGTGCTAGCGAATTGTATATGAAAAATTCTCTAACAAAAACATTCCAATATTTTGAAAACTTGACTTAGAAAACTTGAAATGTGATTCGCAAACGCAATGCAGACGCCTCAGACATAGAAACTGACAAAAACCCAACAACAACAGCAATAAATACAGCAAAAGACCATAGCTAGGAAAAACAACAATAACAATAACAACAACAACAACAACATCTACAATATCCGATCAATAATAGCCAATAAACAATAATAACAAACAAACAACACAACACTACAACAACGGAAATAGCAAAGCAAAATTCAAAAACTACAACTACAAATTATTCAAAAAATTATTTAAAATTGTTTCACATTCTTTGAAAAAAAAAAAGTTTTAATTATAGTTTGCATTATTTTCAAAGAATTAAGAAGATGGAGAAACTTACAACCCAGAAACCTTAAAGAAAAACAAGCATACAAAAAACGGAAATCAATAAACAAAGCTGCCTTCACATTTACAAATTAAATAAATTAATAAGAGGAAAAGAGAAACGTTAGGTAAAAAGCACACAAAATAATAATAACAAATCAAAAAAAAAAATACGCAACACAAACAACATGCAAAGCTTAAATTCACAAAAAACTAAAACCACCAAAAATTAAGACAGCAAAAACTGAATAAACCCCAGAGAATCCCATCAAACTCCCATTTGATTTGATTTTTTAAATCAAAATTAACTAAGTCACACAACAAAATTACATTTAAAAAAATTCAAACAAAAAAATACAAAAAAAATATACATATATTAAGAAAAGTTATTAAAAAAGAAAGAATACAAAAAAAATTGAATGTTTCGGTGTTTACAATCAAAAAAAAAAAATTAAATCAAAACTTCATGTGTTTAGGCATTAAATGGACATAAGAACAAATTAAATATTTGGCTATAAAATAAAATATTTAATAAGATATAAAACAAACTCTATATATATGTATATTTATGTATGTGTGTGTCTTGATCACTACGCGTATACCTCAAATAAAACACATGATCATTTTGAGCAAACTATATATATATTTAAATGTACTTATACACTTATACACTCTATACTTACACTCTACAACAAGAAAGAAAACGTTTAACATATTTACACTTCATTAATGTATTCGTATGTATAACAACAACCTCTCCTAACAGTACACACATACAAACATATTACACCTTTTGGCCAACACACACACACACTCTTTCGATGTCTCTAATGATTTTGGGCAATGTTTCAAAAACTTTCGATGGGTTACTAAATGTATGCGTAAATAAACAAAAAGATAAAAAAAAATCTATATAAATGTACCTAAAAAACAAACATATTTTGTGTGCTAGCTAGTAAGTGTCAAAAAGGAAAAAGAAAATGAAAAATAATAAATTATATATACAATACTATATGTATTTTAAAAGTCGGTAATGTCGGTAATATGAGTATGTCAAAATGTTTAGTAAATTGTAATTGTAATTGAAAGTATATATAAACAACTATATATTCAGCAAAACAAAATCATTTAAAAGCATTTACACCAGAAAAACATATTATTTATAATTTTTGCGTGGATAATTAAAAAAAAAAAGCACATTTATTGGCTAACCTTTAAAATAAATTCAATGTGCATAAATGTTGTGGCTCAGTAACAAAATATATCAATCCAAAATTATATTATACTTAAAAATGTACATTTGGTGTCTCAAGTAAAACATTCGGTAATAACAAAAGCAAAAATTGTAAAATTTAGTGAATTATTTGCATCACGCCATGCAAAAATTGTATGCGTATCAAAAACCCAACAGCAAAAAATTGTTTATTATACGAAATGGAAAATGAATGGAATGAAAGAAAGAAAAAAATCGATGAAAAGTATTTATTGCTAATTAATTTATATTTGAAGTATACATAAATATTTATTATACATACATATATACATATATATTAGACACACTATCTGTGATTAATAATCCAAAATTTTGAAGAAACTTTTTCTGACTAATGTTGGTTAGGCATACATTATAAACAGCAACTCAATCTAAACAAAACAAATTAATAATGAATACTTAACATAATATTGAAACAATTTATAAACAATGAAGATCGGATACAAAATAATTAACAACAAATAACTAAACAGAGCACAAGCAAAGCAAAAGTTAAGTCTTAACTGTACCCACAAGTTGGTAAGAAGCATAATAATTATGGCAAGATTACTCTTGTATAAGAGTTGCCTGTTTAATTTATTCAAATGGTTAAAATAGCAACAAGGCAACAACAACTACAGCACATCACTAAAACAGACAGTTCAGAGTTCAGAGCATACATACTTATATAGTTGTACATATATTTTGGAAAATTTTTTACTAAAAACATACAGGAAAACAGCAAAAAACCAGTCGAAAAAATTATAATATACAAACCAAATTAATATGAAAAAAGGAACATTTTATAAAACAAAATTATACAAAGTAATGCAAAAGAAACATAACAAAATTATGACAACAAAAAAATATATGCAATTGCAGTACATTTATTTTGTTTATAAGCTACAAAAATGATATGTAAAAAGATAAACTTGAAATCAAACTAAAAGAGTGTAAAAGTAATGAAATAATGACATAAAAATAAAGTGCAATTATACGGTTTATATTAAGAAGCAAACGTTAAAAATATACGAAATTTAGCAAATATTTCGATGGATGTTCGGTTCAATTTCAAGGCAACCAAACCAATTATTTAAATTGTTTATAAACATTTAACCAACACCAGACCAACAGACATGCCAGCCTAGCCAAGCCAACGGTTTTAGGCGCGTTGCTTTGTGCCTTGTGTCTAAGTTAGATCAGAAGACAGGCAACAAATACTTACTTATACACACAATACACACATACAGCAACAGGAAATGGCATTCTTATATACAAAAAAAAAATATATATCAAAAACTGAAAGGGCGTGAGAAACTGAAAGATCGTCAACCTAATGATAGGTTTTGAAGTCGAGTGTAATGAGTAACAGCTTGAGAATGTTGAATTGTATAGAATTTTTGCACACCCACCATGTCACCCAGCCCCAAAAAGTAGGCCACAAAACTTGTGCCTACTTGGTTGAGATACAGGTGAGCGTGCAAAAACGCTCAGGTACGTGTTTTATTTTTCGGAGAGAAAAAAGATTGATTACCCATACATTACTTATTCTTTGTTCACTACAAATTAATAGTTAATAATTGTACCATATACAAATTAAATCGATAAATATATACATACTTATATATACTAATGTTTATGTAATTGTTTATAAACGAAAAACAAAATCGTTTTAGCATGCTTATGAATTGCTCACCTTTGTGTATAAAAATATAATTTGTTCAACATGAATCAAAATTTGCTGAATATAAGTGCATATATTCTCCATATATAATTTATCTACTTATATGAATTAGTGCATATTATTATTATTATTATTATTATTATTACAATAATTATAACAATTATTCTAATTATCTGTACGCGCCGTCTACGCAAAAAAGGCAAATCAAAATTTTACTTATTATAATTAACTATCATTTATATATACTTAATATATATGATTACATATGTATATGTATATTAGCCGAGTGTAGCAGACTGGCGTGTTGCCACTGTTGTTAGCCTTGATTTGTGTTTTGTATATATTAGACCACATTATAAGCTATTTTCTTTAAACAATTTTTTATAATAATTATTATAAAACGGGCAACACATTTGACTTATAGTGCAATTGTTTCAAACAAACAAACAACAACAAATATTAATAATACACGTATATTAAAATAATAACAACAACCAACTGATATACTACTTTGCAATGCCAAGAAGTATGTATACATATATACAATGCATATATACATATATATATATGTTAACAACAAGCATTATTATTTAACCAAGAAAAATCTTCAATTGAAAATCAAAAATCATTATAAGTGCACATAACTTTTTATAGACATTTAATTAAACAAAAGAATATGCCTAAAGTCGAAATCAGATATAATTTTGCTAAAAGAATGAATCAAACATAAACCAAACATCACAGAAAAATATATATTGTTATTTATAAATCAGTTATAGAAACGAGAAACCATTCAAATATCAATTAGTTACAAAACAAAACAATGTTAAGTTGTGCCAACCAAACAAATTCTGAACACAAAATGTTTTATTTTTAACTTGAGCGATAAATGCAAAGAACACGAGCAAAACAACAACAAAAACAAGAAACAATAGCCCAACAATGACAACCAACTTAACCAACATCTTAAAGAATACCAACAATAGCCCAAAATAATTGAACTAAAAATTGATAAACATATATTCAAAAGACAGATTTACAACAAATCTTCTGGTTGTATATCAAATCAATAAGACAACATCAACAACAACAGAACACAAAGCCTGACGTCGATTGTACTTTTCTTTTTTCCACAAGCAATTACAGAGAACAATTTTATTAAACAATAGTACTACTCTTACTACAATCTAAAATAGAAACAGTAATAGAAATAGCAATAGCCACAATACAATTAACTTTAAAAACAAATCCAACAACAAGATAAACTGACACCAACACATACATACACACAGAAAAAACAACAACTAACAGCTGATTTTCATACAGAATTAAATTCATAGCAATAACCAATACAATAGCCACATATATAATTAACATTATAGCCAAGCATACAATAGACAGCAAAAGCAAAAGCAGAAGGAAAAAGAAGCAGAACAAGATCGAAGAGAGTGCTTTGGATTACGTACGTGTAAATGCATTACGTATACGTCGCATTGGACGAAGCATTCGTAAGCATTTGTCATAAGTAAAAATGAAAGCAATTTTTATTTCAATTATCGACTCAACCAACAACACTCCACATAATTACTGTTAAAAAACAAAAAACAATAGCCCTAGTAACAATAATAATCGTAATAACCAATATAAAAAACAACAACAATAGTTCTAAGTTATTGGCAACAGAAAATGGCATAAACATATAGTTCTATACAGTTTTCATCAAACAATAAAGAAAATAAAACCAACAATACTCCAGACTTGGTTAATACACTACAATGAAATAAAGTTTCTCGTTTTTAACAAAATACATTTAAATTATTTTTACAACAACAATATTGATGACGCCCTAGACGCGTTTTAACTGATGCAAGTACAATATATACATCAACAAAAACATAGCAACTTGAGAAAAATTTAAATATTTTTTGCATTTATCAACAAAAGCAAAATAATCATTTTATTAACCTTTTTTTGAGTAAAACAAAAAACATGATTGAAATTGTTTCACAGCCAATAAGCTTAACTAAATATAAACAAAATAACAAACAAAACCACTTTATGATTAGCAATAGCCCATAAGTACAGATAACAACAACAACAAAATAGCAAAGATAAAAACTTAAGTAAACAGCAGATAAGAATGCAAAATAAGTAATAATTTCTAATCAAATTATTTCATTGCGAAATTCCATAGAAATAATAATTGAAAAATTATGTTTAGTTCTTTTCAGCAAAAATGTAATATGTATCTATGTATATTTATTTTTTACAACAACAAAAAAAACAAGTTTTTAAATACAAAAAAAATAAATTTAGTTTAACCTAAGAATAAACAATCTAAATTTGGTTAGAAAAAGAAAAGCATAAAAGGTTTGATTTAAGTTATATGTAATCATTTAAATAAATTAAAAATTTGTTCAGCGTGCATAATTGTTATATATACACTTATAATAATGCTTAAGTTAATGATTTTCGTTATTTTTATTTTTACTTATTATGTTTTAAACGCAAAAAGATTTATATATATACATCTCTATATATATTATACATTTACGCTGAAAATGTTTATTAATAAAAAAAAATATTTTAGTTCAACAATTGCATTTTTAACTTTTTTTACCTTCTTTATTTAGTATAAACAAAGAGGCTTTTATTTAAAACTTATTCGCATTCACTTCATCCAAGCGGAACAGCAAATTATAAATTATAACAAATATTTACAATTCACATACTTGTACTTACAATTAAATGCCATATTAACGTATGACTAGGACAGTTATTATAAACTTATCAATAGCCCAAAGTAAATATTGACTATGGGGGACAGAATATAGCCAAACATCGTCAATATTTGCTCCATTTTCACATTAAACAAAAGCAAATATACATGCAAATTGGTAAATTGGCGAAGCATTTGAATGATACTCGTAGAGAGCAGTTTGGATCGAATTTAATTATCATTTGATTTACTTTAGTTGAACCCACTAAACACTTTGGAACCAAGATACTAATGTACTGGCAATTTTTTAGACCTGGCTAGAAAAAGGGCAAAAACTATCACATATGAATAAAGCTATCGTTAATCTAAACTCAACAGCTTCAGGGACCAAACAAGAAAATTTATTTGATAACTGATTAAACACATTTGGCAAAACATAAAAAATCTAAAATTAAAACTCGGAAATTCTGAAATAAATATGCTTAAATGCAAATAATTTAGAAGCTACCAAAAAAACATAAATCTAGGGAACGTCTAGGGAAAATATAACAAAAATTATAATGAGTATATAAAAATTCAATGTACTTACACATATTTATATGTACATAAGTGACCCTTTGGTAATATTAAAACTTATATAAAGTCATAAAGTCAGTCAAAGCTCCCGGACATTGAAGATTTAACTATGAATAAGAAATTTGTATACGATATGCGGTAAACAAAAATTTAAATCATTCCATTAAGAATATCAAAGATAAGTATTTGGTTGGAATTGTGTAAGCGTCAGAAAAAAATAATAACAAGAAGTGAAAACTAAATTTAGTTAAATAGAAAATTATAATTATTATTTGGTGTAATTTTGGGTGTAAATAAATAAATAAAATATCAAAATATAATGAATTGCTAGGTGGGTTTTGTAAAACACATTAAAAGAATGAACGGAAAAATTAAAATTAAAAAGTTTAACAAATTAAATTAGCAAAATTTATGTCAACTTAGTAAATGATAAATTCAAATTTATAGTACTTACTTATATATTTGTGTACGTATGCTAAAATTATATCATGGATCATGAATATTGATTTCAAAAATAAAAACAAAAACGTTCTT
The DNA here is from genome assembly GCF_004354385.1 of Drosophila innubila. Classification (NCBI taxonomy): domain Eukaryota; kingdom Metazoa; phylum Arthropoda; class Insecta; order Diptera; family Drosophilidae; genus Drosophila; species Drosophila innubila. The sequence continues at coordinate 23,235,231 of NW_022995380.1, read as the reverse complement.
CTGTTTCCAAAACAAATTGAATGCCAACAACATCAAGAACAAGAACAATGAGTGCTGATTTCCAATTGAATTGCAATTGTTGAAATAGCAAGCGTATATAGGTTACAACAACAACAAGAACAACAAAATAACATGTCAAAATCATTGTAAAAACTTAAAAAAAAAAAAAAAGAAGTAAAAGATTAGATTTGTGTATATGTATGTGAACAAATAGAAGGTATGTACTTATAATGGCAACAAATCAACTAAAGAACGTTCTTACAAAATGACAAAAACAACAACTATTAACTTGTAATGATGTGAACATGGAGCTATCAGTATTTTGATAAATACTGTCAATAAAAATTTAATAAAACATACAGCAAAAGGTGCATTTTCTTTATTAATAACATGGTATATTTATCAATTTCATTGGATGAAGTTTTCTTTTTATTGCAAACCCATTATTGAAATTCTCTCGAAAGTGTTTGATTGTAATATTCTAGTAGGCTTTTCAGGATCCCATAAACGTATTTTAACTTCAAATTGTTTGCTTTCGCAGAGTCCAATAAAATTGATTGTAAAGTGAAAATTGAAAAAAAAAAAAGTAAAAGAGTAGTAAAAGATTAATCTATTTTGACCATGAAACGATTAAAATGTGATCTAAGTCCTGAGCTAACAACGGGTCTGAAGCTGGCCGACAGTGTTCGTCCTGATTGTTGTCCAGTGCTAAATCGTATACCCTATGATGCCCAATGTTTCATCAAGGACATCTCGAAGGAGCTGAGTGAGCTCTACAAGCGACATGAGAATACGTTTGTAAAGAGCAAACGCATAATGGAATTGGCAAAACCAATTAATCCCAAGTGTCGCTTTGTGCCCAAATGTGCCTGTCCCTTCAAGAAGACCATTGAGATTGTGCCAGCCGACTTGCCCAGCAACACCCGAACCGAACAATTAGCATTGCCCACTGTTAGGCGACTGCTCTATCGCAGGCAACATGCCATGGAAATTGGAGATAGGATTGGCGAGAGCATATTAAATCGCTGGTTACGCTACAGTTACATGTCCCTCTACAGTCGTCTAGGCAACATGCAGCCACTGAAGAAACCGTAAGTTTCCTTTAACAAATAACCAGGGAAAGTAATCATTATATTCTAAATATAATAAAAGTTAACTTATGATAATTTTTCAAGAATTTTCATCAATGATTTGAGCGAAAAATAAATAAAAAATTATATATAATAATCATTTACGATCCCTGCAAATAACTAACCATATTATTTTTCATGAATAGAGTCAAAAAGAAGAAGGCCACGGAGAAGGAGAAGAAGAAACAAGCAGCCTACATTGAGAAGCTAGCAAAGCCTAAAGTTCCACTCGAGCCACCAACGCCCGTAAGTTATCCACATCAAACAAAATAAATACTTTATTCAAAATTACTCCTTAATGCCATCCCTAGGAGCGTAAAGCGGGTGAGTTTAGTGCGAAGCGTATAAAGAAATTGTCGCGGCCGAAGGTGGTCGAGGAGATTGTGAAACCAACGTGGGAATTGACACCCGGCATGAAGGCTTACACGGCATCGGATCGCATCAAGACAATGGCTATGCCAGTCAGTCGCCCGAACGTTCACACCAATGAGGAGCCAGAGAAGGTGTCGCCCAACGCCCTGAAATACAAACGTAAGTACATCTTTATCCATATGCTAACCAACCAAATAATAACTATTTTGGTTCTATACAGCGAGTGAACGCATTAAGGAAATGGCCCAACCATTGGCTAAAAACGAAGCCAACTTGGCTGGCGATGTGAAGGATGATCCATTCTCCATTTCTCCAAATGCACTCAAATACAAGCCCTCAACGCGCATCAAGGAGTTGGCCGAACCAAAGGAGTTTGAGAATACTCACATACGTGAGAATCCGTTCGCCATCTCGCCGGCAGCTCTCAAGGCCAAAGCATCACCACGTCTTATAGAATTAGCCAAGCCAAAGGGATCATAGCTCTTGATATTCAAAATTTGTTGTAACATTTTTTGTACTAATCTTTTGGTAATTTCAAATAAATTGTGGAATGTTTTCTAAAACTTCTTGTGAAGAGTTTAGCTTATTATTCTTTGAATCTAAACCAAAGCTTTAAAATTTTATTTCATCTATTTAAATAGCCAGCACTTTTGTCTTGGCTGCTAGCTTTTAATTTATTTGTAGTTTTTACTCGCCATTTTGGTTGACATAAATAGTTTTCGGTACACTTTGAGTTTTAAATTAAATGAATATATGATTTTGCATTTTGTTTAGCTTTTGTTTTGTAAACCATTAAGTTGACGGCTAAATTCGAATACAATTCGAGATTTGCCAAAAATTATAATACATATATAATCACAAAATAATAATAAAGGATACGGTCAATTTAATAAACTATGAATAGTTTTTGGGGAGGCAGGGGGGCGAGGTAATTGGACTAAACTTAAATATTCGCCAGAAATAATACTCAAAGAATGCAATTAAATTTGGGAGACAAACATACTGAGTGAAAGCGAACTAAAAATTTAAAACCTATATGACAATTCAATTTTTAGACAATAGCTCTATTAGATTGCGGGATCCTTCAATTTGGTCTGCTATTATTGTGGCTATTACTGCCTTTTGGCCTAGTGCAGATTGGCAATGACAGCGCGCGTAAAGTCCGCCGTAGTGGATTGGCCACCCAAATCCTTGGTGCGCACCTTGCCGTCCTTGAGCACCTGGTTGATGGCATTTTGAATGACTTCACTGTACGTGGGCAAATTGATGTGACGCAACATCTTTGTGCCGCACAACAACATTGCCGTTGGGTTGGCAAGATTCTTGCCCACAGCCTGGGCGAAGGTGTGACGTGCTCCCTGAAAAAGCAGGTATATAAATTTAAATCGTATGTATAGCTTAAAATCAACGTTTGTTTACCGGTTCGAACACCACAGTCTCCGCTGAGTAAGAAGCACCAGCAACGACGCCGGCGCCGCCAACTAAACCGGATGCCAAGTTGTCGACAATGGCACCATACAGATTAGGGGTGACCAGGACATCAAATTGATTGGGATTGGACACCATTTGCATGGTCGTGTTGTCGACAATCATTTTATCGAATTCAATGCGGGGATACAATTTGGAGACCTCCTCGCAACACTTCAGGAACAGACCATCGCCCAGCTTCATGATGTTGGCCTTGTGCACCGCTGTGACCTTCTTGCGGTTGTTCTTGGTGGCATAATCGAACGCAAACTTGGCAATACGCATCGATTTCTTGGCAGTGACGATTTTCAGGCACTCCACAATGCCGGGCACAGACTCATGCTCCAACGCTGAGTATTCACCCTCGGTCTGTTCGCGAATGATGACCGTATCGATGTTGGAGTGACGGGTTTTCACACCAGGCAAGGAGCGCACATGCACAACGTTGGCATACAAATCCAGATCTGTGCGCAGTTTCATGTTGAGCGTTTGCAGTTCGCCCTCATTGCTGTAATCGGGCGTGGCCAAGATGCCCTGCGTGGGAACAGAAACAGATAAACTCAACCAATCATCAGTCATTGAGGTTGTCACATCTAAAACTTACCTTAATGCAAACTTTGTTCTTTTGAATGGAAGCCACTACATCCTCAAGTTTGGCGCTCAGCACGGGATTGATTTCGGACAGGAAGTAAGCTTCAAAGTCGACAGGCACACTTGCTGCCTGAAAGCAATGGAAATCCTTGAGACTTCATGTTCATGTGGACTCCAATGTTATGCACTCACCTTGAAGACCTCCTGCAAGGAATAAACCAACTCGGGACCGACACCATCGCCGGGAATTAGAGTGCAGGATGTTCTATTTCCGCTGTGGGCAGCTTCCTGCAAAAGAAACCACATATTAACTTATGGACACACTTTAAGTGCTGTTGAGTACACACCTGAGCTCCGACAGCCGCCGAAACATGCAGTCTGCGCACCGCTGCTGCCTGTTCCCAACAGAGAAACCATTATTAATAAACCTTCTATTCTTGCGAGGATTTTAACCTCAAAAATTTTGCATTTGTGACCGCAAAGGCGACGAAATCGTCAACGGCAAAAGCGCTTGGCAAGTGTTTATGTAAGCACTGTGCAACACACTGCCAATTTTACTTACCTGCACCAATGTCCGTCCCAGTTTTTTAGCCAGCATCGACATGTTGATCGTACGTAAGACAATTGTGTTTATTGCAGTAATTTCAATTGACCTACTGTCTAATTGTTTAAATCTTTAATTTTGCTGTGCAAAATTTCAATCGAAAACCAACAGTAACAGCTGACTAGGGTTGCTCTTAAGTAATCGCAAATAATAAGATTTCGATAAATTTATTGACATCTTTTTCACATTCAAAATTTTTTTAGTTACATATATAAACACACAAAAAGGTAGTTTAAATCATAATTTAACAACGAATATAAATGTACATCATGTATTGAATCCATCTATTGAATTTTTCGATAAGAACAATCGCGCATATTCGGAAAATCGATCTATCGATATTGGGCGCTCTATTCAAATATAAAGTTGACAGCGAACAGATAGAGAGAGAGAGTAATGCTAATACGGTGAGTAGTATTAAAATGGGCTTAAATTTTTCTACTCTACAGCAGACACAAGTTGGATTCCCAAGGCGGTGAAATGCAAATGCACTATAGAGGAGGCGAAAGAGCTTTGATTTATATTTGATTACCAATTAATATATTTTTCTATACATTTTATACGTATCATCCTCATATAAGACTTTCTTAATATGCAGTACACGTACTTTGGATCCTTTTTGACTCTTGACTCAACAAGTTGATCGATCAAAGCTATCCTGGTTCTATACGTGTATTTTCAATCTGTTTCACGGCGGTGTATAATGTGAAATATTTAGTTTTGATTCAATTTTCAAATTTGTAAGGCTAAATTTAAGTTTCAGGAGTAAAATTGCACATTCAAGGAGTTCGGTGTATTTGGCTAATTAGATTTGCACAAATTAGAGCATTATTCATAATAGAGAAGTATATACATATGAAGCCAAACTATGAAAGCTGCAGTATCTTTGCTGCGTAATCATTTGGGATTCGCGAGAATACATGCGAAAGCGGCACCTTTGGATAAATATCCTTTAAGGGGCAACCCTTTGGAATCAATAATCTCCTCCTGTCACAACGAATACCATAGACCGAGATGTCGATTTGTTCAATATATACGATCCGGAGACACACATAAGAGATTGGGAATGGTCTCTGAGAATGGGTGCAAAATGATTGAATTGTCCAACTTAACTTGTGCCGCGACAGACATGGTGCAGTTCATACAGCAAAGGTATTGCATGGACAGTCTTCTCGATAGCTCACAGTTCCTGGAAGTGAACGACGTGATGGAGGATCTTCGGCTGTTGCCTCCAATTGATGCACCGGTCAAGATCATTGGTGTTACGTGCAACTATTACGACAGCTGCAATGAGCAAAATCTTCGAATACCAAAATTTCCAGAATTTTTTGTTAAATTTAACACCTCAATAACTGGAGCTCTGGACAACATACGTGCTCATCATGTAGCCAAGGTAGGTTAATCATTTTCCTTTATATCATAATTTTTAATTTTTGATTTGATTATTAGGGAATTAACTATTAATTTTCCATTATATAAAAAAATTTAATATAATAAAAATTCCGTTATCGCGATAAGTTAAGAATATCTAGGATTTTCGCATCCGTTCAAATAATTTCTGCGGGTTTGATTTTTCTTCAACATTTCTGAATATATTTTGCCTAAATATATTTGACTGCCCATGATTAATTATCGTTTCAGCGCATTGATTATGGCTGCCAGTTAGCCGTGGTCATTGGCTGTAAGTGCCGTAATGTGCCACGGGTCGAGGCTATGGGCTGTGTTTTTGGCTATATGATTGCTCAGGATATTACTGCACGGGATTGGAATGTATTACTTGGTGGTCAAACATTGTTGGGTAAATCCTTGGATTCCTTTTGTCCATTGGGATCGGTTATTGTGCATAAATGTCATGTGCCTGATGTGAACAATTTGTGGATTAAGACTATTGTCAATGGTAAGGAACGACAAAGCGGCAATACAAGGAATATGATTTTTAAAATAGACTACATTATACATCGACTCTCTCAGTGAGTATATAGAACAATTACTACAACCAACATCTCGTGATTTATATGTACATTATTTATATTACAGGTTTATGACCCTCTGCCCTGGTGACATCATTTTAACTGGAACGCCAGCTGGTGCCGGCGCTTATCAAACTCCGTCGAGCTTTCTCAAGCCAGGTGATCTTGTCGAGAGTGAAATACAAAAATTAGGAAAAATGCGAAATAAAGTAGTCAATCCTTATGCATAAATTCAATAACAGCGCTTTTCATTGCCCTTCAGCAAGGGGTTTCTTCTATATTTAAAATTTGTATAATTGCATCTAAAACAATCAATGTTTAAGTAATAATTCTTTTTTTTGTTTGTTGTTTGATATACTTTTCATTTAAGTGAAATTACAATAAATCATTTGCAAACTAAAAGGATGACGTGTAGGAAAACATAATCTACAAATACAACAAACCGCTTGCTGCGGCATGAGCCATCAGTGTATTAGCCGCCTGTTGTGTCTCCAACATGAGGCGGGTCTCCTTCATCCAATCGCTGGCAACTTCTCGTGACGCACCTTCCAACAAGTTTAAGTATTTAAGCGCCTGCAAAAAGTCACCACGATCCACATGATACCTGAAAGAAAATCAAATATATTACTTATTAATTATATATGAGATGAATATGATGCAAGTAATTAATTACCTAGCTCTATTTAAAATGTCGTAGGTATCCAATTTATTATAGTCAAAGGGCTTGTTGTCAAGCTCATCTCTGGAAATGGGATTATCCGGTCGCACGATAAACAATGACTGCAGAAATGAGAGGAAGTAAATAGGAAGGCTGCCTCCATTTTCCGGCACCAGCGCCAAGCGCCGTGCAATGCGCTCCACGTTCAGAAAACGTTCACGCAGCGCATCCTCTGGGAACACACCACGTTCCTGTGCCTCCTTGGGCATATTTTTCAAGACTGCAGTCACCAGTTCATCACCCTCTGCAAGCAGTTCCAAAGATTAAACAGGTTTCGCTTTCATTTGGGGAATGAAGCGAACTTACCAGCGACCTTGGCAATTGCATTGATCTCGTTCTTCAGAGGTCGCAGCTTCTCCTTGTAGTGCACGCCGGGCGTGGCAGTGCGCACCGAAGCCCAGAGAGCCTGGCAAGCAGCCCACAAGGCTTGCGCCTGGTTAGCCGAACGCTCCGTTTCAGCTCGCTCTGTGAAAATGATTAAAAATGTGGTTAAATGAATCTAAACTTTTGCACCTAAATTATCATAAGCTTGGGAATACCTTTAAATTCATCCTCTATTTCTAAAGCAGCATTTGGGAATGTATTTATCATAAATATAATAAAGCTAGCTAAACATATTTCAAACTGGAAAACAATCGAATCTTTGGAATTATCTTAAAGATTAGATAGGGGATGAGACATTCGATTGTTTTTCAGCTCAAATTACTTGACAACAAACTGAATGACAATGCAATAATCTGCTTACCAGCCAGAGCCGTATCCATGCCGCGTAGCTTGCCCAGCATAGCAGCTAGTTGAAGCTTATAGTTGGCCTTTTCGGCTGCCAACTTGTCGTCCAACTCACGCTTGAAGCTGCGCGTCAGATCCGTTTCACGTTGAGCCACAATATCCTTGATGTGATCCGTGTGCGCTTCGGCCTGTTTCTTGAGCTGCAAACGCAGCTGCTTATCAGCATCGGCATGGATTTGGAATATCTTTTTCTGATTTTCAACGGCCAGCTTGCGCTTCTCCGCCTCCAAATGATACTCCAACTGGGCACGCAGAGCGCTGGAGCTATTGTCACCCTTTAGGGAGTCAATGGCACGCTTGAGACGCAGTTCACCATCGGTTTGCAGGCGCTGCAGCTCCTTTTGGTAGGCCACCACGTGGGAGTAGGCGTGCAGAATGAATAAATCCAAATCCTCCTTGGATATATTCAATTTCTTATCGGAGAGATTGAGGCCAGGAAAGATGGACTCGATCTCATCGATGAAATAGTTGCGTGCTTGTTCCACACTGCGCCAATATTTATCAGAGACGCTCGCCGTATCCTTATGTCTGTAGAGCTCATCCTTGACTTGACTAATGTGCTCGACGAGCTTCTTAATCTTGTTACGCACCTGCTCCACCTTCTCCTGGTTCTCGGATGTGACTGCTTTGCTCAAGGCAAGTTCACAGCGATCTGCAATTGAAAAGGGAGTTTACTTGAGGTCCAAGTGCAGTTACTCTTAGAAGACTTTACCAATCTTATCCTGTGCCTCGCGAGCTGCACGTTCAGCCGTCGATACGGCCGTGTCTCGTGCACCAGCACGATTTTTCAGTGTACGCCAGAGCGAGTTTTCGCCATGTTCTACAGCCTTGTCCACAACATGTCGCACATCCTCATTAAACCTGCATGAAGAATATTTAAGCATCCGGAGATTACAGTGCAGACATTTACGTACTTCTTCAGCACCCCAATGGCCGTGTTATATTCCTTGACAGCCAGCTGGGCCGACAATTCAATGGCCTTCTCCAGTTCCACGACTTCTTGAGGTAGAGGACTCACCTTGGGCGCCGATGGCTTTGGAGCCGCTGCTGGAGCGGGCACCGGGATGACGGCCACTTGGGGCTCACTCTTTGCAATTGGGGCAGTTGTTTTTGGCTTGGCCGATTCCGACTCGGAGCGTTGCTTCTTCTGGTCGATGTGTTTAATTGGAGTGGGTGGCACTTCCGGTGCACTGTTTCCACCAAAGAAGCCGGTTACTTTGCTAGTAACTGAGTTAACCGAATCGGATACGTTGTTGAAAGTCGATTTTACTTTGTCGTATTGTTCGTTGACACTTTTGGTTAAATCCTGGAACGGTGGCTCCTCCCTGAGAGTTACTTTAATGATCGATTCGGCGCCAGGCACATTCTTCTCAACCATTTGGCGGAAACCTTTGTCGTACCTGCAAACGTTGGACTCTGATCAGTTTCGAGTATATATGGGATTGGGGAAAACCACTCACTTGGCATAGGTAATAACGCCGCCGACTGCAGCCAGTGGTGTCAGCAGGAGCATCACTTTGCCAAAGCCAGCTTCGCGTAGATGAGGTGGTGGGGGCAGACTACTCCTTTGCCGTTGTTGTTGTTGTTGGTGTTGTCCATTGCCGCCGTGACTTCTGTTGTTGCTGTAGTGTCTGTTGCCTGTGGGTGGCAGAGTGCGCTAGAAAGACAAAAGTAAAGGATTCTGATTGGACACTGAAACACTTTTCGATTGTCTGCTGATGATAATTTGCTGGAATTTTGGACATTTTTTGCATATTAACTGCATTTGCTATATGACATAACAAGTTCGCTTGTATATTTTTTGCAATTGGTTTTGTTTGTGGGTGCGTGAGGGGGGCGGGGACAGAAGACGTCACGACCGACACGAATGATTGTCACATTGTTGAACACATTTATTTATTTATTACCTGCACTGCACACTTGCACTGTTCTATAACTGCTAGTCGATACATTATGTAGCCAAAGAATTTTGATAATTTTACTTGATGGTGTCTGCTGCAGGCCCTGACCGGCGGCGTTAATAATTTTCCTGCCCAATTTCTCTCCAACGACAAATACCGACTGCTGTTTCCCTTGCCGTCGACGTGATATGCACGTTTACATATGAATGGCAAGCGATTACATCCAGCTTCTTCCATTCGTGCACTTGTGTCTGGGAGATTTCGCATGTGTGCTATAATAAATATACAGGAATTTGTAAATTTAAATTGACTCAAGTTTACTGCTGGCTACGAGCATAATAAAAAATACAAAATGTAAAACTAAATAAAATTTTAAGCATTTCATTTCAAATATGCCACCACACTAGGGCTGCAAAATCATTGATGATTATAATCGATAGTAACGTTTGACAATTGTGTTATTCCATTCATTCCTTTTATTGCATTGCATTTGTTAAATTATATTAATTAAAATTATTTGGATTGAACCAGCATCTACTTAAATAAGTTTCTAAATACTCAATGAAGAATCGATAGTTCATCGTTTATGATTCCACTAACGATGTTTTTCAGCCCTGTATTATAAAATGTGAAGCGTGAACTGTGAATAGCAGAATACGGACATGTGTTATTGGCGAACAGCTGATCGTTCTGGACTGTTACGCGACTGAGTAACAAAAAAAGTTTGGTCAACATTTTAATGAATTAAAAATCATAAAATGCTGCGTTCACTGGTTACTGGTGGTAAGTTGTGTCTTTCCTTAAATACACATCAGCTTATTTAAATATTTATTGCTTCTAGCACTTCGCAGTGTTTGCCGAGTGTCGCCGGCTTCTGCACTGCAAGAAACGCAGCGAGCATGTTTCAGTCAGTTGATAAAAGCGTCTGCTCCCGCCCAGAATAGGATAAATCTGCTTCCAGCCTGCAGCATGACGCCAGCGTCATCACCCATGTTGTTGCAATTGCCGGCACTGACAGCTCTGCCCGCCCGCAGCGTTACAAAGTTCTCCCTCATCAAGGGCAAGCGGAAGACTGTGAAGGCGGTGCTGAAGCGTTTCAAGCGCCTGGATTGGGGAGCCTGGATCAGGACACACTCTGGCCGCCATAAGAAACTGTTTAAGAAGTCCAATGAACTGAAGCGTCGTCTGCGCCAGCATGTGTTAACCAATGCCAACCAGAGCTGGTTGCTGGACAAGATGGTCACGAGCTATTGGCGTCGACCCAAGCACTACATTGACGATCCTTATGCTCCTTACCACAAGCGCGATGAGTACTTTGCCACCAAATCGAAATCATTTAAAGTGTAAATTAATAATTGATTAAATGCAAAACATTGTTTATTTTAATAACAGTATTAACAATTCATTTATTGGGGTTCTTTTTAAGATGCCACAACATTGTTGGTCATGGTGCCCACACCGACAATTTCCGTCTTGATGACATCCCCCGGCTTAAGGTACTCTGGCGGACTGCGGTGCATGCCAACGCCCTTGGGTGTGCCCGTCAAGATAATGTCGCCAGGCAGCAATGTAATTGTCCTATAAGAGTTTGGGAGTTAGTCTTAAAGGAACTAAGAATAGTCGGATTAAGGACTCACTCCGTCAGCCTGCTGATGACATCGTCAATCTTATAGATCATGTTGCCCGTGTTGCCGTTTTGCTTCTCCACGCCATTGATCCATGTTTTCAGCGGCAGATCATAGACATCCTTTATCAGGCTCTTGTGCACCACGGCCGGACCGAGTGGGCAGAAGGTATCCATAGATTTGCCCAACAGAAATTGTCCACCATTGCGCTCCTTCTGCCAGTCACGGGCGGAAATGTCCTGGGCAACGCTGTAACCAAAGACGTAGTCGAAAGCCCGCTCCTTGGCCACCTTGCGAGCGACCTTGCCAATGACGACCACCAGCTCCACTTCCCAGTCGATTTTCTGATAAGAAAAGAAAAGAATGAGTAATATTCCACTTGTAACATATTTATCTTACATACATCAGATGATTTGTGGGCTATGACATTATCTTTGGGTCCGACCAAAGTGTTGTTGTACTTGCTGAAGAACATGGGCTCCTTGGGTGCCGGTTTATTCTGCTCATCGCAGTGATCCTTATAGTTAAGGCCAATGCAAATGATTTTACCCGGATCCGTGAGTGGTGGCAGCAGAGTGACGTCATCGTTTATATCCAACTTCGGTTGCTTTTGAGCCTTTTGCGCAAGCTCCTCCAGATTGGGACTTTGTGCAATCAATGTTTTCAGATCACACGGCAAACCATCGACACCGGACAGCTCGACCAGAGATTTCTGATCTTCCGCAAGCAGGCCAAGACGTTTGGCGAGGTCACCTTTACGCAAATATTGCACGAAACGCATTCTGGCTGCCAACATTTATGACTGATCGCTGGAGCGACGTTGTAGCTCCACTTAAAACAATTAACGACGTATGGCAGTCTTACGTGACGTAAGAACACAATAAACATGCACACACACAACCCTGGACAAACTGGATTGACATTCACTGAATGGAATATTTCTAAAGGGGAAAAAGTATTGCTCAGAAGAAAGCTTTAAGAAGAGCTTTTTGTCTGTAAAAGCTGATTCTTACTGTAATCGCTTGTTCCCATAAGACAGACAAATTTTCTACAACTTTTCATATATCCATTTTATCTGTTGTTGACTTGACCTGAAAACCAACTTGAAATTATAAACTTTACACTATTTAAATTAAATGTTGTAGCAATGTTATTTAATGTTTTGTGGTCGCGACTTACCCATATACTCAAATGCGTTTTCATATTTAAATATTGCGCTCGCTGATTGTTTCAACATATCGATATAAATACAAAAATTCAGCGCGAATGTCAAATGGTTTTAAAAATACCCACAAGATTTGGCCGCATGGATTTTGTATACACCATGGTGAAATTATAATTTCATCATGCTTCAGCCATACTTTTAAACTGAAAAATGATATAAATCAATAAGTAAAAACAGTTTTGATTCGCTTTTTTTATAACAGACGGCACCAAGTTTTATGTATTTATGCCAGACAGCAGTGCAGCCTAAACTGTATAACGGTCATTTTGCATTCGATTAATTTAGTTAAGTTTACAATATTTGAAAATTACTTATTCGCTACCAGCAGACACTTTGCTGCTCCCGGCGTCCTTGAAGCTCCCCAATAGTTCGTATTTCCAGCGCATGTAGGTCACACGCATGCGATCCCAAACATTGTCCACTGAATCCATGGCCGGACGCACATCCAACAGGGCAAAGCGGTAATCCTTGTCAACCAATCCACCGTCATAGTAGTCAATAACATAGCGCACATCCTTGCCGCAACGGTCCACAATCCAATCGTGGCGATCAAAAGGCAACTCATAGCTGTAAATAAAAATTGAATTAAAGTTTATGGTATATTAAGGTGTTTCAATCTTACCCGAGCCAGCTGCGGAAGCGGGCACGCGGACTGAAGTCCTTGGCCTTGCCGCCGAAGCTCTTGAGACGCGGATTGCCGCATTCTTTGGCGTGTAGCGCCTCCCATTTAAGTACCTCCTGCCAGGCCTGTTCGTTGTTGGCATTGTGAATGCGTATTATGTCTCCCATGTCCTTCTGGGACACATCCTCGTTCTTCCAGCGCCAGCCCTTGCGCAACATGGCATTCCAGAACATTTGCTGACTGGGATATTGCCAGAACTGAGTGGTTCCGTCCTCGGTCACCTTTGGTATGGTCGATGTCTGACGGTCTGTGGGCAATGGGAAGGGCTGATCCGGCGCCGGCTGTTGATTAGCCGGTGGCATCATATTAAGTGGATTCACATCACTATTGTCGTGCTTTACTGGACACTCGGAGGCGGCCTGCATTTTGGGATGTGGCGGTACGGCCGAGGCAGATGTGTTCTCTCCCTGCTTCTGGTGCATGGGACATTCCGGCGGAGGTGAGCCACCAGCGGCCATGCGCTTGGATGCCTCCATCTGGACTTTGGTTATCGCTGTGTTGCCCATTCTTTAAATTTCAATTCCTGCAAGATATTATTGCATCAGTCAACAAACTGTGTCACGAGCAGATTCTCAAGTTGCGTAACTCCTCGTTGTAAGAATTGCGAGAAATGACAGGACATTGACCATGTTGCACTTACTTTTATGTTTGCCTCGATTGCGTTCCAAAGTGTTTCTTTGATTTCTATTGAATTTGCAAACAGTTTTATTTGATGTTTTTACTGTTCATGGTGTAGGCCAGTTGTGAACAAAAGTGACAAATTGCAGCGAGGTTACGCGCAGAGTTGTCAGGCTATCAAAACATAAAAGAAAAATGTAGACCGTGTAAATTTTTTTCTGGAAATAAAGTGTTATGCTGACAACAAATACAAGGTAACTTTAATTAAGCACTCAATAAATATTATTTAAATAATAAATAAACAAACAAACAGAAACCAGCAAGGCTGTAAACTCTGTTCCCAGTGTTGATTGGCGCTAAAAAGTTTGTCGTTTATCAACACCAAACACCTGGGCCGAAATTGTTTTTGGATAGATTTTCGATTTTCGCTTTAAAAGTGAGTAAATACTATGGATATTGGCAAAAGTAAAAACATTCTGGACATTTGATTTTGGAGCGTGGCTTTTGTGTAACAGCTGCAACATAAAGAATATAAATAACGCCAACTTCAACTGCAATTCGCAGCAACAGAATATTTAGATGCTCGTGTGATGTAACAGCAGACACCACAAAATGCCAACAAAAATGTTATAAATATTGTTGTGATTATATTTAATTGTTGATATTTGTGTATTGCAGCATGACTGCCGTGTTTCGTGTTGGCCTGACGCGGCTTGTATGCCGCAGTGCCACTGCACCTGCCACTGCCACACTGTTGCAGGCACAGACAAATGCGCTGTCCGCCGCCTTCATGCAGAAGTGCAACATTTCCGGCAAAACGATGCGAGGTGGACCCCGTGTGCCCAAGGTGGCGCCCTATCCATACAAGACGAAGAAGTACAGCGTGGTCAATTCATTCTTCGACAAGACCTCCAAGCGCTTCGATGAGAACTCCAAAGTCATCTGCGTTGAGGGTCCAATTGCTGCGGGCAAGACGAAATTCGCCCAGGAGCTGGCTGCGGAGCTGGACATGCTTTACTATCCGGCCGTCGATCTAGATATGATCTATATCAATCCATATGGCTATGATATGCGTAAATTGGATCCCGAATTGCCGCCCAGCTGTCGCAGCTACGATATTAAAGATTTCTGCAAGAATCCCAAGCATGATCAGGCTGCATTGTTCCAGATTCGCATGTATATGCTGCGCTACTCGCAGTATATTGATGCACTGCAGCACATCCTGTCCACGGGCCAGGGCGTCGTCCTGGAGCGTAGTCCCTACTCCGATTTTGTCTTCATGGAGGCCATGTACCGTCAGGGCTACGTGTCACGCGGTGCACGTTCCGTTTATAATGAAATTCGCCAGAATACCATCGGAGAGCTGCTAAAGCCGCATTTGGTCATCTATCTGGATCTGCCCGTGAATGCAGTGCAGCAGCAAATCAAGGCACGCAACTTGGAGCATGAGGTGAAATCGAAAGCTTTCACTGAGGAGTATTTGCGCGATGTGGACACTCTGTACAAGCAGCAGTATCTCAAGGATATCTCTGGCCATGCCGAGCTCCTCATCTACGACTGGTCGTCCGGTGGCGAGGCTGAGGTTGTTGTCGAAGATATCGAACGCCTGGACTTCGCTCAGCATGAAGAGGATCACCATAACAAGAAAATGCTCGACTGGCGTTTCCATCTCGAGAACGACTGGTGCGAGGCACGCATCAAATTCTGCCACGACAAGCCCGATCTGATGAGCTACTTCAATGTGCCCCGTTTCGACGTGCCCGAGCTGCTGCGCAGTGCCGACGACAGCAAGGTCTGGCGCGATGTCTGGTTCAATGTAAGTCAATTTCTGATCATTTTCATTTCAATCCCACTGTCACTTTATTTTTTGGATTTATTAATAGGCGCCCGGCATGAAATATCGCCCTGGTTACAATTCGGATGTTGGTGACAGCGGTCTCTTGACCAAAAACAAGATTGGCATTAACGAAGCTGCCTAGTCAGCTATTTGTTTGCCTGTAATTCATCTGGCGAAATGTGTTAATTATGTAATAAACAATCTAGTAAAATAATGGTAATCTTTTCGCTTATAATAACTGTTTCAATTCGTTGCATAAAAAGGGGATCATTACGAGGATAAATCAGTAAATTAAACAATTTAACTGTGATTTATTATACAGGACTGTTCCAGTATTCACTTCCACTTTTATAGGAGAAATCGGACATTGAATAACTATGTCATTAATCAGGAAAAGTACAAGGAAAAGTCTTAAAGAAAACAACTGATTTACAACAAATAATTAATTTTACTTAAATTTTTGGTTAGTTAACGAAGTCGAAAACTCTTGGCTGAATGTTTATAATTGTAGAATACATAATTTGTACAAATAATGAGACACGATTTAATTCGTGCTCAATGGAACATTAATGATTTAAATATGATAGGCTCCTCCCTCGACTCGATGTTAATCGCTGTCGTAATCATTTTTGCCAGCGCCACCAACGGAGGTGAGGGGACGGCGTGACTCCTCATCGGAGCCGTAGACAACATCCTCATCGGAATCGTCGATCATCGAAATGGCCGGATTATCTTTGGTAACGGCCAATTCGGCCTGGGCGAAGCGACCATCAGGTGAATACACATACGCCATGGTGTACAGATAGAAATTTAACAGCCCATAAAAGCACATAAATTGTGCCGAACTGCGGTAGGTGGTATTCAAAGTGGCCACAAAGTTATCCTCCAAGATGCCGAAGCCAAAACGACAAGTGGTCACCGTTATGGATATGGACAGCACGAAGAGCATCAGCAGAGTGAGAAACTTTAACCTGATGTCTGCAAAGAAAATGTGGTAGAGAATAAGCATTTAAAGTACAGTAGAGGCACCCTAAATGTCAGTTTTATGATTATTGAATCTACAATTTGATTCTGAATCGAAATTCAAAAACTAAATTTTTTTCCCATACTTTACCTTTGGCACTTTTTGAAAAACTATAAACTGACATGACTTTGCCAAATTTTAACCGATTTACTTGCGGAACATCAATTTTATGAAAATTTGGCCTCTATTTCAATTTTGCATCAAAAGTGGAAAATCCATTTTTTTTTTTGTATCAATCAATTTTTTCAATACTTTTTTGAAAACTACAAACTTTGTCAAATCTTAACCGATTTCCTTACGAAATATCAATTTTTATCATAATTTGGAAAACCCAAGTGATTTTAAGTAGTAAGAATCCATTTATACTCTTTTTTAAAGCAAGCTTACCAAAGTAAGGCATGGAGCGTAGTTCCGTGTAAGCCCTTAAGAGTAGCAGACCCAGATAGAGCACATACATGCAGCAGGCAATGTAGAAAAACATCTTGAGGCCCTAGAGAGAGAGAAAGGAAGAGTTTTAAATACGATTGAGTTATAAATGAACACTCAACTGTACTCACATTATAGTTCTTGGTATCTACAAAATGACTATAAGTAGGATCCCGTAGCTCGTTGCATTTCTCCCAAGTGGCCAAGACGATGGCACACAGCCAAATAGGCAGTACGACGATAATTTTGACCAGATAGAAGCTAACGAAGCGTCGTTCATTCTGCCTTAATCCATGATAGATGCACAGCCAGAACATGAGCAGGGCGCAGAGGAAAGTCGCTTGGAGAACGGCATCCAACATACCCGGCAGCCATGAATTCATCAGAAAAATCAAGGGAAAGAAGGGATCTATGCAAAAATAAGTTATATAAGTACCCTGTTCAGCTGGAATCCATGTGATACTTACTATCGTAGAGGAGCAACAGAGGCAGGAGCACAGAGATCCATTTTTGCTCAATTGACCAATCGTAAACGGGATACTTTCGCAGCGTGTGAGCATACCAGCACTATTAACAGAGAAAGAAATGTTAATGATCGCTTCACACTCTTTACAGCCCTATTAACAGGCAAGAAATTTTAATGTGAGAATGCCGCTGTTACTAATACTTTTACAGAGTAACAAAAGATTCCACGAAAAATATTTTATAGCGTGAATAACATTACATTAGATTTGACAAACTTACGATGACTATAAAGGTGAAGAGCAAAAAGATGAATCTAAACCAGATCTCAATCTGTGTAAACTCTGGACTGTACGTCTTGAACTGAAAGAATATAATTTTAGTTTCCACTTTTAATGAAGGCGACTTCAAGGTACTCACATAGAAAGTAATTGCTCTGATGTTGTATTTTTGATGAAACGACTCTAGTCCCAAAAAACGCACTGTAATAATATAATGGGCATAATCCAGGAAACCCAAATGCATCACCGTAAATTCCTCACAATCGTTACGAACACAAATCAAATGCCTTGTGCGATTGTGAGCCATACTTGCTCCAAGGACACTCAGTGGTTTATGCTGATCGCTAATGCCATCGATGGAGACGCTGATCTGAAAACTCTTGTCATAGCGTTCATCTGGAGATGAGGAAAGAATTTAATAGAAAAAAGGAGGAAATCGAATAACAATTATTAAGATTCTTATTTTGAACTTTTTATATAATATAAATATGATATAATACTATAACATGAATCAAAATTTTACTAAAAAATCAGATTAAAGAAAATTTATAAATCTCTCACCATCATTGTTATCCGTGACCAGCTTGGCAATGAGCCAAAGCTGCTGAGAATATGTCGTCATCAGAGGAGATTTCATGGCAAATGGTCCGGTGGCCAGCACCGTTTTACTCTGAGCCAACGTTGTGTTGGCCAGAATCTGTTGTGCCGTCAAAGCGTCTGTCGTTGTGATGGGCGGACCCGTCAGTCCAATGATGATGCCGAGTCCGAAGCAGGTGAAGAATCCAAGAAATACCATAACAAACTCACGTTTGTGCATCGAATACATGCGCATGTGAACGGATCTCTCACACCGATCATGAAAGAAGGCAGGTGAAATATATTTGTTGAACTCGCTGAATAAATCACTAAACTGGGATAGAGAATTCTTCAATCTCAACAAAATACCGCCAGAGGGCAGATGATAGGCATAGCCTAATCCCGAGGTGTCTGTCGGCGGTTTAGCCATGTCTGCTTCAAAGTGGAAGTGTTTTATTTGCTGGTTACAATATTTATATCTCTGTAATTTCACAATTTTCACATTATTTCAAGCTGTAAGGACTTTACAGTTAAGTTACAGCGCTGTTAACGCGTCTTTTAACATCGAATTGCACTAATTATATGCAATTCTTGCGTTTTTAAACAATTTCTGTTGATTTGCTTTTGTGAAAAGTATTGATTTTGGCTGACAATCGCATATGTTTTGTGCCCTCGGGGTGGACTCGCAGTTTGAGCGCCATATTGCACAGTTTGGCAAGCACTGCGCATGCGCTCTGTTATCAGCTGCCCACAAAATGTAAACAAAGACTTTTAATGTTGTTTACTTCTTTAGTTTGCTTACACGAGCTCTTTTATAAATTTGTGTGTTAAATATGAATTGTTTATTATTCGTATTTAATCCCAAATTTAAATCTAAACAACTCTCGTAATATAAAGATTTACAAGCATTGCGCTGTTATCAGTTAAAATGTAAAATTTAAAAAAAGGTAAGCAAAATTTCCATGAGGTTAACATTGTTGTTTTCTCATTTAGTCAGTTTACAGAGTTCGTTTATACATTTGTGCTTAGAATATTAATGATCAATTAATCCCAATATTTAATCTGACCATCCCAGCCGGCAGTAACCAATTTACTCGCCTCATGTGGATGCCACAATGCGCTGATGCAGACGCCCTCGTGCGCCTGCCACTTCTTGTACATTTTCGTTGTTTTCCAATCCCAGATGTAGCATTTGCCATCGCCATCGCCCGACACCAGGTAGCTCATATCGGGGGAGAAGTCCAGTTGGCAGGCATAGCCGGAGACCATGTGTCCGGTGAAGGTCTTCTTGCGATTCATTTTGAAACGATTCAGGGCGGAGAATATCACGATTTTGTTGTCCAGCGATTGGCAGGCCATCCACTTGCCATTGGGCGCCAATGTGACTGCAGGCATGGAGTGCATTGTTGGATCTGCAATGTATTTCATGTCCACTGGAATGTCCCACTCCCAAATGCGCATGGATTTGTCATCCGATGTGGTCACGAATCTGCGATTATCATCCACAAAGGTAATGGTACTAACTGAACCCAAATGTCGATCGTATTCCTGCACAATATCGCCACTGCGCGTGTCCCACTGTTAAAGAGAAGAGCAATTAGTAAAGTTTCCTTCTTGTATCTATCGGATTAGCTTACGCAAATGATCTTCTTGTCGGAGGTGCCGGCCACAAATAAATGCTGCTTGCTGTTATCCGGATGAAACTTGACGCAGAAGGGCATCTTGCGGGTTGTGAAGCGCGAGACGACATCGCCGGTCTCTGCATCCCAGAGTTTTATGTAGCGATCATACGAGGCAGACAGAAAGTGGGTTCCTTTGTTGTTCCACGCAATATCCTTGATGGCCTGTCGATGACCCGAGAAGGTGCGTACGCAACGCCGATCGCCATAGACCTCCCACAGCTTGACACGGCAATCCATGGAGCCGGAGAGCAGAAGATGTGCCGTCTTGGGGAACCAGCGTATGGATGAGATGCCCTTGTTGTGACCCGTCCAGGTGTGTATGTGCGCCTTGGGAAGAAAACATTTTGGAGGTGGTGCATTCGAACGCAAATTCACGCCGAGATCGTGTGGTGCATGCAGATAAGAGCGTCCCTGGTAATCGTAGGCATCCTTGACTGCAACAGAAATGAGGTAAATATATTTATCATCCAGTTAATGCAGTATCGGGAATACTTACTGTGCAGCGTGGACTTCTCCTCGAGCGGCTTGTCCTCGGGAATGCGTCCTCGTTTGTGTCGCTTTGAGAGCAGCTCATCCAACTCGGCGCGTTCCTGTTCATTGGGCTTAGCTACAGTTACCTCGTTCTCAAACCTGCCCCATGGCCCTAGAAAGCCCTCAACATCCTCTGGATTATCATTTTTCTCCTGCTTGCGCATCTTTTTCGACTTGGGCGCCTCAAAAACTGTTTTGCCATTGTCATCGTAGGCGGATTGCAAGTCTCCCACAAATGACTTGCCATCGGCGTCCTCGTCCACAGTGGGATCCAAGGCATAACCGTAGGTGTGGAACGTGCGTCGTTGATTCTCGAACTCAAAGGCATTTATGTGCGCCTTCTCCACGTAACCAGCTAGCGTATTCCGCGGCGCCCTCTGCTGCATGGTCAGATTTGGATGCTCTGGTCCCTTGACCGGTGCATACATTTCATCGTAGCGTGGATTATATGCGACTTCCTTGAGCGTTGGATCCAGCGTCCGCGAAACAGCCACCGCACCCATTGGCACCACCTCGGGTGCTGCACAAACAGCCAGAGCTGTGGATAGCGAATGTGTTTTGTCCACGGGCTGTAAATGCGCGGGCAATGCCTGCTCCGACTCCTGCTTCTGGCCTTGCTCGCTGTCCGACTCGCCCTCGGAGGAGCTCCCGTAGGATTGCAGTCCCAACATACTCATCTAAAGACTGCGCACGAATTCCGTGTATTTGTTGACAAAATGTTGCAAATACAAAACCACCAAAGTATACAATATGAAAACAAAAACGTTTATAGAAATTTCCATCAAGTTGGCTTTTTTAGGCCAATCTATACAATCGTTGTGAATGACAAAAAAATATGAGAATGGCAACAGATTGGTATTATCACAAAATAACGAAATATTTGTTTATAGCAGAGAAGACAGTTAATTTGTACGAATACTTCTATTGGTATATACATTTTTTATATATATTATTCTATTTATATATTTTCATTTTGAATTCCTACAACTTGATTGAATTAAAAATTGTTTATAATTAAATTTTACTATAAACTAATTTGGAACTTTGAATTTAAATATTAATATTAAATCTTAAGATTGTTAATAATTCGGCTTAGAACTAAAAAAAATAATAAATTATTAAAATTATTTGAAATGCAAGTTTTCCCCTACTCAACTATCGATATAAAAAGGTATCGAGTATTTCCGCGATGTCGATATAAGCGTGCAGCGCGAACAGCTGTCGTCTATCGTTTGTTATGTGTGAATGGCAAAATCGTGTTCTCTAACACGTGCGCGCTTGTTTTATTATAAATTGTTTTTCATATAGTTGCATTAACCCCGCTATTACTTAAAATGTCGATCAGAGAAAAGCTGCTAATGAAAAAAATCGTTAAGCGCGAGAAAATGAAGAAGGAGCTCTCGCTAAAAAAGGGTAAAGGAAAACAGGCAGCACCGGAGCCACCCGCCATAAAACAGGGCAAAGGCAAACCGAACAAGCAAAAGCCTCAAAAGAAACGACCTGTAGAGGATGATGAAGGTATGTAAATAAAGTAGCAATAGCTTAAATCATTAATTAAACTATACGTCATACCATCAACAGATGACTTGGAAGACGATTTCCAGGAGCAGCCACAATCCAAAAAGAAACAGCAGCAAAAGAAGAATAAGCCACAAATTGAGGTTGCAAACTCGGACTCCGATTCCGAGTCAGAATCCGATGAGCAAGAAGAAGTGGAGAGTGCAAGTGAGGCGGAAGATGATGATGAGGACGATGAGGAAATTGATAGTGAAGGTTTGTATGGAATCAACTGTATGGCAACTGTTTGTTTTGATGATGATTCAAAGGCGAATTTGAGCTGCACTGGAGCAACGAGTTAATGTTGCCATGTGCAGAAATGAGAACAATTTCAAATACAAACTGAAAATGCTTCGGACTTGCACTTTGCTCTTTGATAAGAGATGCTTGCTAATCAGGTTCTTTGATTTCCAGCTGCTGACTTGCCCGACTCTGAGGAGGAGGAACCTGCGCCTGCCAAGAAACCCAAGCTGAAGGCAAAGGCTGCAACAAAAGCGGCCACAACAAATGGCAAAGCTGCGGACGACGACAACGACACGCCCTTCTCGGTAGAGTCTTCGTTGGCTGCATTGGACTATCGTGATTCCGATGATCGCAGCTTCGCTTCCCTTAAAGGAGCCGTGTCCGAGGCAACATTACGTGCGATAAACGAAATGGGATTCAGCGAAATGACCGAAATCCAAGCCAAGTCATTGACGCCGCTGCTCAAGGGGCGGGATTTGGTGGGCGCTGCCCAAACGGGATCGGGAAAAACACTTGCCTTCCTCATTCCCGCCGTGGAGTTGATCAACAAGTTGCGTTTTATGCCACGCAATGGCACGGGCGTGATTATCATCTCTCCCACTCGGGAATTGTCCATGCAAACATTTGGTGTGCTCAAAGAGTTGATGGCGCATCATCATCATACTTATGGCTTGGTCATGGGTGGTTCCAATCGCCAGGTGGAGAGCGAGAAACTTGGCAAGGGCATCAACATTCTGGTGGCCACACCTGGTCGTCTTTTGGATCATTTGCAAAACTCACCGGATTTCCTATACAAGAACTTGCAGTGCCTGATTATTGATGAGGTGGATCGGATTCTGGAGATTGGTTTCGAGGAGGAGCTCAAGCAGATCATCAATCTGTTGCCCAGTAAGAGATGGAATTATCCATTAATATATACATATTTTAATTCATTTTCCCACTTTAGAACGTCGTCAGACCATGTTATTCTCGGCCACGCAGACGGAACGCATCGATGCGCTGTCCAAGCTGGCGCTGAAGAAGGAGCCCATCTATGTGGGTGTGCATGATGACCAGGCGACGGCTACGGTCGAGGGCCTGGAGCAGGGCTACATTGTCTGTCCATCGGAGAAGCGTTTGTTGGTGCTCTTCACGTTCCTCAAGAAGAATCGCAAGAAGAAGGTCATGGTCTTCTTCTCATCCTGCATGTCGGTCAAGTATCATCACGAGCTCTTCAACTACATCGATCTACCAGTGACTTCCATACATGGCAAACAAAAGCAGACGAAACGCACGACGACATTCTTCCAGTTCTGTAATGCCGAGTCGGGAATCCTGCTCTGCACGGATGTGGCAGCTCGTGGTCTCGACATCCCGCAGGTCGACTGGATTGTGCAATATGATCCACCAGATGATCCCAAGGAGTACATCCATCGTGTGGGTCGAACGGCACGTGGTTCAGGCACATCTGGACATGCTCTATTAATGTTAAGACCCGAGGAATTGGGTTTCTTGCGTTATCTTAAGGCAGCCAAGGTGCCGCTGAATGAGTTTGAGTTCTCTTGGCAAAAGATTGCCGACATACAGCAGCAGGTGAGTGTAAACTATGACTCTGGAAACATTTCTCTTCATCTTTCTCGTTCTCTTGCAGTTGGAAAAACTCATATCGAAGAACTATTTCCTGAATCAGTCGGCCAAGGAGGCGTTCAAGTCATATGTGCGCGCTTATGACTCGCATCAGCTGAAACAGATATTCAATGTGAACACCCTCGACTTGCAGGCGGTGTCCAAGAGCTTTGGCTTCCTTGTGCCGCCCGTGGTTGACCTCAAGGTGGGCGCGGCCAAGCGAGAGCGCCCCGAGAAGCGTGTGGGCGGCGGCGGTTTCGGTTATTACAAGCAAATGAATGATGGCAACTCCAAGCAACGTGTCTTTAAGCAGGTCCATCGGGATCAGGCCAAGAAGTTTATGCGTTAAGTTTATTTAGCATTAAATTTGTAAACCATATACTTTTATATAATAACAACTACATGTTTGAATGTAGCCGAATGTACATAAGTGTGTCTTCATTTCACCAAAAATAACAAAATTTCGAATCATCATCTTATGATTGCGGCATAAGGCGTTGCAACGCCCACACGGATGTGGCATTGCCTTATTTGTGGCTTGTTTGTTGATTGCTGAGCATTTAGCGAGTTGTGCCAAATACGGCAAACGTCTTGTGCTTTTTATTTTGGCAACTTTTCATTAAACTGTTCCAGTTCCAGTTTATTGACGGTCATTTATAATTTATACCCTTGCAGGGGGTATTTTAATTTAGTCACGAAATGTGTTGTGTTTTAAAGGAGGCGTGACAGACCCCATAGAGTATATGTATTCTTAATCGGGAAACATTTCAAAACGTTTTAAAATGTTGATTTTGCTTAAACATTTTTTTTATATTCTTCAGATATTTCAATAAAACTGCTTTATAATATAGTTGTCGTAAGAAAATTATTTAAGAGTTATTTATTTATTATATCGCAATAATTAATTAAAAATAATATCTTATATATTTTAAAAAGATGCAGTTAATATTTGAATTTTATATAATAAAGTTCTCACTGAAAAAAAATTGCAAAATAAAGACTTAGTACGTAAAACTTGCTTTTTTTTTAAAATCATTTTTAGTATCTGAACAAAACTCACGAATTGCTAATTTAATAATATTTTATAAATCCTTGTGAATTGACTTATAATCGGACTACTATACCTTATATATTATTTATAATATAAATTAAAAATTTAAGTCTTGTTTACCCAATCTTTTTTTTGTTTACAAGATTACAAACTTTTTTAATATGTTCAGCGATCTGAATAGTTATCAAAGTTCTGGCTAGCCATAGATAAAGTTTTTTTTGTTGCTTTTTTAATTTAGCAATGCCAACTAAATTGTTACAGTTTTGCAAGCACTCGGCGCAACTCGCAATTGAGCAATGTTCAATGGGATTTATTGGGCGCCCACTGGCGCTGCTGTCTGTCAATTGAAATAGCATTGAAGCTGTAAACAATTTTCTAATAAAACTCGTTTAACAACAACCCACGACACCCACTCCACAGCCACAACCGCAACAACAACCACATCCACATCCCGCTGCTTGGAGCTGTCCAAAAAGCAGCATCAAGAAACTAATGCGCTGCCTAATGAAACCAGCCAGAAAGTCAACTGGGCTTGGATACTAACAAATTAATAGATTTTAGTTTTTGTTGTGGGCGTTTAAAATACCGAAAACTACTATGCACACGTCTCACCCTTTAGCCCTTCACCGTTCGGAGGTTGGTAATACATGCAACTAACACAAAGCCGCACTTGCCGCAGCCACGATTTAATAATCAAGTCAACAAATGCTTGTGCTTGTGAATGGGATTCAAATTAATGCTGCTGCTCAACTTTATATTCATTCATGCGACTAAATAGTATATTCATGAGTGATTCGCCACGCGTGTGCGAGTGTGTAATAAGGTCGTGCATTTCAGAGTCGAGATTTTATGAATGAATTTTTTATGAATGAGTGGGATAACCACAAAAACTTGAACCTATAAATGCAGGAAAAGTTCCCCAAAGCTCTTTAAGCTTTTCTTTAAAATAGATGAATGACATAGAAAACAGGGAAACACTTTCAACTTCAAGAAACTTAAACTTAAGCTATGATAAAACATGTGTGTGTGTGATAAGTAAAGTTGTTTACTTAAGAAAGGTATAGTCTAAAAACCCAAGCTTAAAAAAGTTTACTTTTTTAAAGAAAACTAATTAAGACAAGAAGAATATTTATACTTTTAAAATTTAACACTAGTTTCTATTAATTATTTAGGCATAAGATATGAAACACATAATATACTTTAAATTAATTGAAAGTAGAAATTAAATTGTACAAATTATATTGCTCTAGAAACTTACTCAAAAACTTTCTACTAACTTTGCCAGTTGCAAATTTTATTGAATGACCTAAAACTTTGATTTGAATGAATACTCTTAGAATCGAATATGAGTCACAGATCATAAACAAGAAATTATTGTTATTAGTTAATACTGGAAAAGTTCACAAACTTTCCCATCGTTTTATAACGTCATAAATTGTCATCATAAAATATTTTGATATCAACTAAGCTCTACTTGGAATGGCCGACACTGTTTCAGCTATTGTTAAGATCGACCGAAGAAAAACGAGCATGTGCAACTGCGACACGTTGACTACCTGTAGCAACCATTGGCCAGGTAAGTGTGGGTGTTGGAGCTGGTTTTATTTGGCTCAGAGAGACACACACACACATGAGTTGAGGGGGCGCCTACGCAACGAAGTGTTGCATGCGTAATGGCAACAACTGTCAGGCTGTTTAAAGCCAACAGAGTTGGCTTTTAACCAATATGCCGCTACTAATTATACAAAGGTGGCTAAAACACACGCTGCCAGCTTTCTGTGTCAATTGCAAATTGGCCCAAACGCAATGCATAATTTGTCGGCTAACGTCAAAGCAATTGCCAAAATGGCCAACAAATTTGCATTCGCCTGAAAGCGGACTGGCCAAAATTGAGTGTGAAATACTGCTGGAAAACTGTCGAGCTACACACATCCGCACAGTGTTGCAAGTGTGGCAAGTATTGTTTTAATTTTGAAAATATGTTGAATTTGAGATTTCACCGAATAAATGAAACAATTAACATTCTGTTCTATATTCCATTTTCAAATTGAATTATTACATATTTAAAAAAAATTTGAACTGTAAAAAATTATAAATTTTAATACATATAATTTTAAATAATTTTCGAATTGATAAATAATTTCTATTTGCATGTTCCTTATAACAATTATGGTAACTGCCTATAAGTTCTTTAAATTATTTCAGGTTTCAATTCATTTTCAGTATATTCAAATAATAACAAGAATTTCATTACAAAAATTTAAAAATAAATTTTAATAAAATATAAAAGCATTTTTGTATAAATTTAGCTACTGTTAGATATTCCGGCTTTAAGTAAATTTTCCATCTATTCAATTTGCCACACTTTTTGTGGCACGGAGTCGAGTGTCGTCTGGCCATGTGGCAGTGCGTCTGGGCTGTTTGTCAATCTGTTGCCCGGGCAACTTCCTAATAAGTCTTTGAGTTCGACTCTGGTTTTGGGCTTCGGTTCGTTGGAACAATTGAAATGCATTTTAGATGCAATTTTGCCAGTAAAGTCATAACTCACGCCCGAATGCTTGAGTGGAAAATGCGAGGGAAAACCGAAAAGGGAGAGGAAGGCTTTTCACAGCGTTGTGTGAAAATCAGTCGCTGGCATTTGGGCCATTTTCATAAAGCCTTAAAGCCATTTCCTTTTGAAAGAAAAATAAAATTGAAAGTGCTACCAACATGTGGCCCACATACAAAAGCCCAACAGCTTAACGGCCCACGGATCAAATTATGTGACTCTTTATCCATTTCTATAAGATTTTATGTTAACGTATCTATGTGTGAATGTGTGTCAGTGTAGGTGTTAAAATCTAAATAGGCTTTTGTGAATCGAAAAACAATAATGATACAATGTCTAAATCTTTACGTGACACATATATGTATTTCAATGGCAATAAAATATCTAGATATACGAAGATAATGCCGGGTCTGGCCCACACACATATAGAGAGACAGAGAGAGAGAGACAGAAAGAGAGAGGTGTTTAGCTGATAAAGTTGTTGGCCAGGTCGGTGGGCGCCTGCTTTCCACTTCCACTGATTGAAAACTTTCACGTCTCTTTTTAAGTGCATGCGGGTGCGAGTCAAGCGGCCTGCTGACTTGTTGTTGACTTTTTGCGGAATACACGGAAGCCCAGGCACAAATTCATACATACCTACACTCAGAAAAAAAGTCAAGATTCTCGTACTTGATCAGGGGATATTCGATTATTAGCGATCTTAATAGCTGACTAAGTTCGAAATTTCGAAAACTGAGTACAAAACAATCTCATATTTAAGTTACTTAAAACTTTGAAAAAAAAATTTTAAGTGCAAAATTTTAAGCTGGTTTATTAAAAAAAAAAACTGTTGTTTCTGAAGGTATTTCAACCAAACTTACAGATTTTATATTTGGCAAGATTTTATATATTCTGTCTTATTTTGGTTAAAATCGGATTATTATATAGCTATCACATAAATAATCAGTTCATTTGATAGTTTTAGTACACAGAAATTTTACAATTCAAAGAACAAAACTGTATCAGTTTAAGCACGGACGGTCCTAATTTAAAATTTTCATATTTTTCTGAGTGTACGTACAAACATAAACATACAACATCTGAAACGCATTTGCAATGGAAAGTAAAAGTTGTAACTCTCCAGGGTCGCTTATATGGTGCGTCGCCATCAACATTGCCATCGCCATCCACATTGCATGCGAATGCCAATTTTCCCACATACATTTCGAGTATTTGAGCATTTTGTTGAGCATTTGGCTCAAAGGCAAGTTTAACACCAACATTTGGCTTTCGGCCCGCCGCACATTTCCATCAAGACAGTACGGGCATAATTTGCATACGATTTTGGCCAAATGCCCACATATCTTAAAAAATATAAACATACTTTGTGTTTGGTTCTAATCGCATTCGTTTGCCTGTTAACAATTTCCGTACGTAATTAATGCCTCCGCGCTCAGTGTTCCATAATTTAAATTGACGCCAACGCGCCAAATATGCTTAGCCAAATGAGTGCAAGCGAGATGGCGGCTGTGAGCGGCGCATGCTTAATAGACTTTAGCGCTGCCACCTGGTACAAAATTTTCATTAAAAGACCTTATAAACTATTATTTTCGTATGGATTAGCTAAAATTTTAATGATTTTTATGTTGTTTCATTAAATACTTTATGTCTAGCTGTTTATAAATAGAAATTTGATCAATTTAACCCATAATTCTGAACTAAGCCAAACATCTGCGCAGTATACAAAGTGTGGCAACGCTTGCAATTGATCTTCAGTGCTGTAAAGCCGCTGTTATACTCAAAATGGCATACTGACTCTCTTCCTTACATCTTTTTTGTCTGTGCGCTTTGCGTTCAGTTTCTTTTTCTCTGTCTTTGCGTGCGGTTCAGTTTTAGAAATAGGAAGAATCGTTCAAGTAGAGGCGAGATCCGTGCGTTTTCCTTTTACCCGACTCGAATAAAATTTTTATAAACAGAAAAGGAATTCTCAAATAGTGTGCAACAAATGCAAATGTATGCTATTTTATACTCTCTATTAATGTGACACAAACTGAATGAAGGCAACAACCCCACGAAAATATCAACAACAACAACAAATATATAATCAGCAGCTACAGCAAATGTGCATATTTTATGCGAATTTTTCAACGTTTACATTGAAATTTCAATGGTTGCTCTTCTGTATGAGATCGTGGAACTTAAATTATAAATTTCTTCAGTTATTCTTGTGAATTTCCCATAATTTGATTGCAAATAAGAAATATTTATTTGCATATAAAAATTAATTTCATTTTTGTTGTACTTCTTTGGGGCTGCAGCAGCCAGAGAGCGAGAGCGAGCAGCTATTTTGACATTCTGCTTTCATTCATCTCCGTTTGCTCACGACTACGCTCACAGTCACATACGCATACGCATACAAATTAACTGTCTCAGTGTGTGTGTCTGTGTGGTGTATGTGATGGCAAAACGTAGACGGCGACTGCGACGTCTGTCTCTGTCTCTTCCTCTTACCGATCAGAGGCAGCCGCCGTTGTTGCGCTGAGGAATTTTTTCTGTCTTCATTTTCAACTTGCTCTCTCGTTGTTGCTGTTGCTCTTGTTGTTGTTGTGTTTTCGTTCGTTTTTTTCTCAAACTTTTTGGGTGGAGTTGTTTTCAATCTGTTTCTGTTATTCGCTCTCGCCTACGATTTATTGAGAATTCAGCTCTCTACAACAACAATTCTGTGTATATTTTACAGTAACTACAAACATACAATAAAAAAAACAAATCGAAGCGTGTTAAAGCTAAGAAAAAAAGAATAGTCTTTTGTTTGGCAATTGTGCAATACATAAAAAAAAGCGAAAAGCAAATATAAAGCAGAACAGAGAAAGAGCCGAAAAGTTAAATACGCATTATAAAAGAATTTCGGCAGGCAAAAAAACAACAACAATAACAAAAACAATATTGTGCAACAAAGTAAACAATTTGTAAAAGCCTTAACAAACACACACACGGCAGAAACAGTAACAGAAACAACAACAAAATGAGTGTATGTGAGAACAAGACCGTTGTGCAACAGCAATTGCAACAACAAGCCGCTGCCGTTGCGGCTGCCGCAGCCGCTGCCGTTGTTCAACAGCAGCAACAACAACAGCAGCCCCCGCAAGTGGTGGTGGCACAGGCACAGCACATGACGCCACAACAACAACAACAGAGCACACAAAGCATTGCCGACTATTTGGCACAATTGCTAAAGGATCGCAAGCAATTGGCCGCATTTCCAAATGTCTTTACGCATGTTGAGCGTCTCCTGGATGAAGGTAAGTCGTACACTCCTATACATATAAATACGTGAGTGTCTTTGTGTGAGCGCCAGTTTCAATTATGCTCAGCATCACTCTCACACTCTCTCTCATTCTATCTTTCTATCTGTTTGTCTGCCTGTCTGCCCCCCAATAAGCGCAACTTTGTTGCTTTCTATATTTAAAGTCGCTTCTCTGCTTGATCTTGAGTTCATTCCACCTTGCAGAGAACCCAAAGTCACTGCTGTCGACGTCGCCGTCGCTGGCGCTGCCGCTGCGATGCTGGCAGTTGTTTGTTATTTTTAGTTACTTCCTTTTTGTGCGCCACTTCGTCGTGGTCTGTCTCGTTCTCTTTCAAGAGAACTCGCTGTGGCCTCTGTTATTGTTCTTCTTCTCTGGTAAATTCTTAATATTCGTCTGTCTCGCTCTGCCAACGGGACCCCCACTTACGATTTGATTGCACTCTACAGTCTACAGAGAGAGAGAGAGAACTCTGTGATGACATCCGAATGGTAATAATTGTTACATTTTGAATAAGGCGTGTCTTGGTTGCACGTCAGCCCACGCATGTGACTTTGCCAATGCAAACACTGAGAAAAATCAACAGTTACCCAAAAACAGCGCCGAATATCAACACAGGGCGTGCGACGAAGTCGAAGGCAGAGGCGGCGGTGAGGGCGTGGCACAGGACCATAAAGACAGACTACCTGGATGTTCACATCTTCACATCTCGCAGCTCGTTTTCGTTAGGCTTGTTATTATTTGCTTAACATCTGTTTGCCATATGCATATGTACATAAATTTCTATATATGTGTGTGTGTGTGATTGTGTGTGCCGCTTGGTAATGACAAAATTATGTTGCACAGAGATACTGATACATAGATACTGAGCAGCTAATGTACGCGGCTGCAAACTAGTTTTGGGTGCCCACAGATTTTATTTGCCAAAAGCAAAGCGTTGACAATTTGTAAATCTCGTTCGACCAGCTACAAGAAAATGTTTTATTTTGTTTTTGTTGTTTTTATTTTTTTATACCTGCTTGCCACCACCCACCCGCTGACTGTGGCTCTTATCAGCAGCTGTGGGAGTCGAATGGCGACGGATGAACTACTTACAAAGCAAATGTGATCCCCATCGAAGTCCGAGTCCGAGAGCCACTTGAAGACCCGGACCAGGCCTCTGGGTCGCTCTGTTAACGGCTTTCGACTTTTCAACTTGCTAGAAGTTATTTTTTTTTACTTTTGTTGCTTTATTTTTTGCCAACTTTCTCTTTTCAATTGCTGCCAGCTATGGTTTGTTTTTTCTGTTTCTGTTTTTGTTGTCACTTTGACATGCGGGTTGGCCAACTTCCCAATTGCAATAAAGTAGAAGAAGAAACCTCCCTCAAAAACTTTTTAATTTCATGACATTTTCTTGCTTTTCTCAAGCAGCTTAAATAATTAATAAACAATTTAGTTTGCTTTTTTATTTATTAGTTATGACTTCCACTTGAATTGCAGTATAGAATTACGATCAGCAGATGCAGTATAGTGAGTTCCTTTAATAGATACTTTTTTTTGTAGGCTTTAAGATACTTTAACTTTCTTCGCATTTATTATATATACGTCGGAAAAATCGTCTGCTTTGTTCATTAAATTTTAACTCTCAGAATAATTTTTCTGTTTATTATTCATTATGACAATTTCTAGTTAGTTAAATATGTACACTAGACTTGAAGAATATATCTTTAAGTGAAATTAAAGTAGCTCTTAAAGTTCCCAAAAATTAGCTGTATTAAGACTAATGTACGTATAATCACAATTGCTCCTTATATCTCTAGAGATTTTGATGGCAAATGTTTTTAAAAACTGAACTTAAATACTTTAAGAGTCGATTTCAATAAATTAATCGATTCGTATATTTAGCTACAAAAATAAATAAA
Organism: Drosophila innubila; assembly: GCF_004354385.1. Classification (NCBI taxonomy): domain Eukaryota; kingdom Metazoa; phylum Arthropoda; class Insecta; order Diptera; family Drosophilidae; genus Drosophila; species Drosophila innubila. The sequence continues at coordinate 23,202,534 of NW_022995380.1, read as the reverse complement.
TTTAACATGTATATTATGCCTTTTTATTCAGTTTAAAATTAATTTAATACAGATAAATAAAATGTAAATGTTATTAAATGTCCAAACAACCAAAGTTTTTTTCATGAACATCAACATTTTTTTGTGTCGAATTTGTGGAAATTAAAATACTTTTCTTGGCCACAATAACCAAAATAATTGAATGCGAGTTTATATTATTCTGTGTGAGAATTTATTTGTAACTCATCTGTGTTGCAACCTGTTGTGCGTCGCTTTGAATTGCATAAGTACATATGTACATACGTGCCCCCTACATATGCACATTCATATTTTATATGCATAAATGTATGTGGCTTCTGTTATTTTGTGATTTTTTGTTGTTGCCTCTTTCGCATTTAGAATGTCTTATTTATTTGCCGCTTGTTTTTATTGTTTTCGACTCGACTCGACGCTCGTCGTTTCGACGTTTATCGTTCGTCGCATTTGGCACTGCTGACATAAATTTCGCTGTTCGTTTTGTTTGGGGCTAGTGACTCATGTCTAAAATAAAGAAAGAAATAATACACAAAATTTTTAAAGAGAAAAAGCTAAAGAGGAAGATTGTCCGCAGCGTTTATTGTATCTGTTAGATACATATGACACATGCCGCGGTAGCACGTTTCTAGCGTTTTGTATCTTGATGCATGCCGAGCAATTTGCACAGTTGAAGTGTGCCTAGACTGTGGAAAGACGACGTCAAAACCTAAGTGTACTCGGATTACGGCGTCGCAGTCCAAGCATAACTGCACGTACTATCTCTGAGATACATATATGTATTTATAACTCGAGAGTATCTTCCGCATGACGTCGGAGATAACTATACTTGTAGATAAAACACAGATACACTTAAAAGCCTATATCTTTATCTAAAGAGCTATCAGTATTTCTGTGTGTATCTGGAGATGTAGATGTATCTGTATCTATTTGATATCTACATTAAAACAGACATAGCGATCTTTTAATCAAATTATTGTTATGAGGTGCTTTTGTTGTTGTCGTGGTTATTGTAATATTTTGCCCACGCATTGACCGAAATACAACAACGAACGAACTATCAAAAATTCTGTTGTTGCTCTTGCTTTTTCTTTGTATCTCTGGCAGGCAACGCAGCGGCCACGATCTTATAGATACACAGCTCGTGTGTATCTTGCGTTGTGCATTTAAAAAATCAAATTACGTTCGGACTACACCCGCTGCGGACTACTCGCAAATGTTTATGTAGTCACACAACTATATATATACAAAGATTTATATATATAAATGTCTATATACAAGTGTATACATATAGCGTCTTATATATACGTTGGCATTTCTCTCAGATACATACACGCAGAAAATTTTCAGCGCTCGACATTTTTTTCATGAAAAATTTGAAATGTGCTTCATTTCGTCTAAATTTAGATGATTGGAAATGGTTGTTGTTGCTTTATTTTTTTTGAGCGGAATTTCGGCTCTCTATTTGACCGTTTTTGGGGCGTTGTTTGCCCACATTAAAAGATTAAAAGAGCATCGTTATTAACTTGGCTTGCGAGCTAAATGGACTTCAATGCAAACAAAGCAAAATGCTAAAATGCATCAACAAATCCAACGCTCCATCGATCGCTTTGCAAACAAATTAAATTTTAAATTAAAAAAAAAAGAAAAGGAAAGAGAAAAAGATCGAAACCAAATAAATTAAAATAAAACGCGCAATGAGCGCTTTTGAATTTCAATTCGATATTAGTCAGGGTCCGGGCCCAGAGATAATGTTTATAGCGTAGTAGTTGAGTTGAGTTTCGAGTTGACGTCGTGCTCATAAATTTGTTGACAATTGTTATGCGGAACGCGTGGGCACAGCTGGCAATCCCTCTAAGGCCCCCTCCACACCCTATAAGCGATCTACGATCTACGCTCTTCCCTGCAACCCGCAGCACTTGAGAGAGCGTTCATGATGACGGAGAAAGGGAACGGGAACGGGAACGGGGGTAACTCTCTACACGTTCCATTGCGTTTTTCAAATTCAATTAAAATCTTTTGTCATGGCGACCATCGGCTATTTTGATTTGTTGTTGCTGTTATTGTTGTTTATGTTTATGTTGGCTAAATCGTATTATGGGCGCTACCAAAAAAAGAAGCCAACCATGCGTTTGGCCCATTGCAACCCAGCGCGGAAGTTAACCATGGCCAGGAGCATTCAAACCTGCATTATTGACCATTGAATAACTGTGCAGCAAATGAAGCAATTGATCACACAATTGCATTGGCAATGTTTAAATTTATTATACGATGAAAGGGCATTGATCGACGATCGTTTGATCACAGATCAATAGGTGGATGGATCGTTGATCGTTGACAGGCGAAAGTTGTCAGCTAAACTATTATTATTGGTCTGGCTTGGTTGGCCGGAAAGTGGGTGGGAAAATTGCAGACAATTATCTGTCTAATCTATGACTTTCTCAGTTAGTTTGAAAATGCGATAAGGGGCAAGGTAAAAAGTCATAAGCAAGAAATCCAACCGAAACAAATATCGGTTAAACAATTTAAATTTTCAAGTCTTTTCATCAAAATAGAGGGGAATATTTTTCTTAAACAAATTAAATAAATTTGAACGCAGAATGAATTTAGAGGCCGAAACATGATCAAATTTACTTTCCGCTTAATAATCAGATCAGTTTTGACAAAGTTATGACAGTTTGAAGTTAGTCTGTTATTATTCATCAAGACCGTTTTTTTTAGCCTTTAAAATTGAATATATACAAAGAAGCTCGGAAAAAATAGAGAAAATATATTTTATTTAATATAATTATAGATCATACAAATGAAAAAGTGCAACCAAATACATTTTTTAAAGTAATTTAACTATTTCCTAGTCAAATCCACTGTTTTACTAATCATATTGAACTTATGATATTGTCAAGCAGTCGCATTTTCTTAAATTGCGAACCTTTTTTGTCAGCGATTTTTCGACTGCGTTTAGCAATAAGCATCTTATTATTTTCGCTATTTTTGTCTGGTTTTTGCTTTTAACTTACCGACGAGAATTCATAGAAATGCGCTCATCTCTAGGCGGCAAACATGATATCTTCATTCCTAATAGCAACAACAAAAATGACTCAGCACAGTAGAGCACATGGCAATGGCAATCCTAAAGATACAAAATAAGTGTATATTGACAGAGAGTTCATATGTGTATCTATAGCCTTCAATTAGCATTTTCAAGTGCCTGCCAGTGGCTTGGTTTCATCTCTTTCTGACCTGCTCTGCCGCTCCTGCTCCCGCTAAATTCCCGTCTACCGTTGATCGAATTAGATTGCGTCATTTTCTAGCTTGCATGACATTTGATACAGACAGCTTGCAACATTACTTATTTTTTTGACAAAAATAGCTAGCGAAAACAAAAAATGCGCGTAATTAAAATATTTTTCGCATGCTCATATTCCATGTGCCCTCCATAAACACTTCAGTTCCCCCTGCCTGGCGCCCCACCCCCCTTGACAAGCACGCGACTACCAGCAGCAGCTTCGCTTGTGGCAGCAGCAGCACCCATGTGGCATTAGACAATTGCTTTAATATGCCAGCAGACAGCCGCCGCCAAGCCGCACAAATTGAACAATTTGATAACAAAACGCAATACTTGAGAGTGTGCGAGATGCAAAAGGCAATAAATTTACTTTGAAGTTGTGCCATATGGTCGGTGTGCTGGCTACAACTTCAACTTTAACTTCAACTTCAACTCGAACTCGAAGTCGTTGCTTGCATCTCTCTTTCGATCGACGTATATGGGCAGATCGATGGCACTTGAAAATGCGGCTGCGGCAAGTGAATCACTTTTATTGTGCAATGCAACGATATCGATTTATTATGCCAGATCAATTGAATTTTTCAATTGACCAAAAAGTAAACTGCATTAAAGTGATAAATGAAAAGTGAAAAGGCTGCTTTGTTTGGCGTGTGAAATGCGGGTTAAAGATAAAGATACACACCCCTAGATACAAGTTAAGCAATTGCAATTAAATGGCATCAATTGATATATTGTCACTATAACTATAGAAATCTGTTGCAAATACATGATTGAAATTGTATGTTATTATTGTTCCAATAAAAATTGAAATTTTATTAAAATTTTTCGATATTCAATTGTAAATAATAGCTACATTATGGCTTTGAAATAAAAATTAAAGTTTAATGATTGTTTGCAAGTTTTTAATAAAAATTAAAAACAAAACAAGCCAATTTTCTTTACAATGAACTATTTAAAATTTGATACGAATTTTTGTTACTACATAGTCAAAGAAGCGTTGGCGTTGCCAAATAGATACTTTTGAGTAGATCGACGAACAAGATCAGTGCCATTAAGAACAATTAACCGAGCTGTATCTTATAGATTCAAATAAGAGCATCGCAAAAGATACAGTAGACAGCATTAAAATGTAAAAAAAAGTCAAACGAATTAAAACTCAGGAAGGCGCCTCTAGATGTATCTGAAGCTGTAGTTGTAGTTGTGTCTGTATCTTTGTATCTTTTGGCTGTCTGCAATGCAGAAATTCAACAACAACGACGCGTATTTACTTGTGCAGCATGAATGAATGTTGTCGTTGTTGGCACGTTGTGTGTGTACGTGTGTATCTGTGTGTATGTGTGTTTATGTTTTGGCATTTTGGTATTGGTTTTGGGGACGACACCAGCCGTTTTAGTTTTGCGCTATTTTCGCATAACTGCGTCAGCCAATTTCACGCACTTTCGTGTCGTTCAACTGTTTCGATTGAAAGTCTTTGGTATTTATAAAATTGTACAATTGTCACGCCCCCATGACGCCTTAATTGTTGCATTTGCTATCAGCTGTGATGCAGACAGTTGTGCGTGTGTTTAACACTGCCAGTATCTGTATGTGTGTGTGTTTGGTCTTGATGTCGTTGCATGTTTGTTTTGTCTTTGGCTTTACCTTTGTCGCTGTCCGTTGTCGTTGTTTATGTTCATTATGGCACTTTTTTGAAACATGACATAAAAATTGAATGTCGTGCCGCCACGTTTTATTCATCTGCGTATTTGGGTTAAATGCTATTTTATATGGACGCTCCAAAGTTTCTTATGGCGAAATGTTAAGTGCGTGGGTGTCAGCCGGCCATATGTGGCTAAAACTGATTAGTACCAAGCCGAAACACAGAGAAACAGCGAACAGGATTTGGCTGACAGATTTATTTTAACAGTCTTTGCCAACAGACTGCTTATGATAATGGTGCAGAACTTTAGTTAAACTAGCAATAGCTTTAATAGCTGTTAACATCATGTTATGCTAAAGACAGTTACTCCATACTTTGTTACTCGAGATGCATCTACATTTCACGATAAACATCCATTTATCTGCACACATATGAAAGCAATTTTAAGTGGATTACTTGTATCTGTTTTGTGTATTATGTAAAACCAACTACGATTCAATGCAATTTTATATAGAAACATCATCAGCTGCAATGCTGCCTGACAATGCCATTGAATTTCCGCTTCACTTTCAAATATCCAACCAACTGCTGCCCACTCAGACTCAGACTCAAACTCAGCTCAGACTCAGCTAAAGCATCTCTATCTCAAGGACATCTTGTGGTTTATCAGCTGGAGAGTGACAGTTTGCGTGAATGTCATTGGCATATGCGTTGACCGTACAGACGAACGAGTGCACTTGCATTTTCTAAAAAGCAAAGCCAAGTCGGCTTTAGGCCAACTCACGTAGGCTTTTCCGGTTTTCCACGCATATAAAGCCCACACCAAAAATTTCTTGTATTTTGTCATACAAAGCGACAGCAAAAAAACAAAAAAAAAACCCCTTAACAAAAATATAAAGGCAGGGTAAGAGATTGAGGGAAGGGGCATCACATTGACGGAGACATGGTTGCTAGTTGAGGTTGCCGCCGCCTTTTGACTAAAAATAAATAAAATACGTGGGCGCTCAAAGGTGTTAAGAACAAGTTGCACAACAACAAGACAGAGAGAGAGAGAGAAAAAAAAAAACTTGCAATGTAGAAATACCTATAATAAATACTAATAAATAGGTACACGATTGTAAGACAAGTAACAATACAAGAGACAGGTGTTATCGACTATGAGATACCTATTATTAGTTTTATTTGAATATGTTCATGCAAATTTTTAATAATTTTTGATTACATTGAGAAGTTATCTTAGTCGTAATATACTCCACAACCATATAGGTGGCAAGTGTTGTCGACAATGAGATACCTATTAATGTCATAAAATACCCCAGAGTATTAATTGGTATATGGGATATACAATAACTATCAATGTAACAATTGAAAAAGCGGCAAACTCTTTGACTTTTGTTTTGAAAACGAATTGCTGGACACTTGAATTTTTGGTCAAGCACATTACGTTATATGTTTAATTATGCAGATACATAAGTATATAGATACCTGGTGGGTACGTGTGTATCTGCGACTTACGCTCAACTCTCGACAACACAAAAGATAGCAGTGACAGTGGTTAGGTAGGTGGACAAGTGGTAGGCAGTTAGGTCGGCGGCTCAGTAATAATTTATAGCAATAGCGAGAGCTCTTCATGTATTGTCATTGTTTTTTTAGTTTCTACTTGTGGCCTGTTTCTGTAGTTGGCGTTTGGGCTGAGGTTTTGTCTTGTTTCTTGTTGCCACATATATTCGTGTGGGGGCTCAGTGCGAGACGTGTGTGTCACGTTGCGTATGCGCTATAAACAACAATATTAATTATACGCCAAGTAAAAGGCAGCACGATCAAATAACATGTAATGCATGGCCCATTTAAAGCGCTTTAAACGCCCACAGCTCATACTTACCTATTTACAATGAACTCTTATATACTTAAGTGCATATGTTTCAATATATAATTTTAATTAATGTTCATGATGAATAATTTGCTGGCCATCTTTTTTGCTCTGACTGTAATTTGTTCGTTATAAAATTGATTTACATTTTAACTAATTATGGTTAAAGTATTGGCAGAAATATAAAAACGTATTTGTCATAAGCGTCAACAGTTTAACTTGGCTAGTTTTGTTACCAAATGGCAATTTCGACTTTCACCAAATGCTATATACGATCTGTACAAATCTGTTTACATGGCGTACACATGATGACTGTTTGTTTAGGCATCCCGACCCAAAAATCTCACAGTATATATGTATCATTTTATTTTAATTTCCGTGAAAACACGCGCAGCATTCTCTAAACTAATAACAGCTGGGAGTTTTCAGACAAAAAAAGAAAAGCGTAGAAATAATATTTTGCTTAAACGAAAACAATGCAGTTGATGGAACACAGCTTGTTGAACAGAAAATGTTTACAACTGATCCACAAATTTTCGTAACCAATTTGCTTTATTTCAAAAACTTGTGCAATATTCATGTCAAGAGGTAGAACTAGAAGCAGGTAGAATCTGATAAAGTATCGAAGCACTTTACAAAAACAGAAGACGTCAAAAGGTCATGAACCCTTGCGGTTGCTTTGCTCTTTTGGACTGTGTCTGTATTCAATTCAGTTCATGATTTGTTTTCTGTTTTCTCTTTGGTTCTCTTGTTGTTGCCGTTGTTGTTGTAGTTATTGTGGTTGTGGCCAGGCAGCGGCTGTTTATGTTCCACACACGTAGCAGGGGCTCCGGAAAAGTCATTCGGCTACTCCAGAAATAAACAAGCGAGATGGTGGCAACAATACATAGTGCCACTGCCGAGACGCATCACATCCAAAGTGGTGGAGCACGCGGGCATGACAGAAATTGTATCTTTTGGATTTGGATTTACTTAAAAATAGTTTGGCCAACAACAACGGCAAGAAAACGTCGTATTATTGTATACCTCTGTCTGTTGCAAGTCGCTTTTTCGGCGGGTGTTAACAGTTTAAATTCTCCACGTGTTGATTGAGCTATACGAAGAAAAAAATACTCGCTTCGAGTGAGCTATTGAATGTTTTATGCCTTCCAAATGAGATCATAAACGGCAGATATATTTAACAATAAAATGTATTATTTTTGTTATCTTTAAAATTGTTATCTCCACAAGTTTACAGAGATTGCAGGAGATATATCTTTAGACTTGCACAAGTGGAACTTTTGGTCCATAAATTAAATTAGTATTTATAATAAACCGAACCGAAATGAACTATTTATATTTTAATAGCTAATCTTATCTTTTCTACCTGTCTTGCTCGTTTCAGGTGAGTTTATCTTAACAAACTTATCAGCTGCGATAACACTGTAGCTGCCCATTGGTAATGCTAAAAGCAACAACAACAATAACAACGACAACAATGGCAACTGTTGTTAATGTTACAGAAAATGCCGTCGGCGCTGGGTTAAAACTTAACCTGATTGGCTGAGTACACAAATTGTCTATTATTTATACTATAGATTGTTAATTTTTAATTGGTTTAAGCAGCCATTGCTATGAACTGAGAACAGGGAATAGTAAACACTGCACAGAGTGACAGAGAAAGGGCGCGTGATTGAGTGAGGAAGGGAACGAGACAGCTCATCGATATTGTCTGACGTTGAATTTTATGAGCAAGGCTATAAAATAAGCTCAGTTAATTGCTTTATAAAAATGGGCGCGCATGGAACGACTGCCGACAAGCGACTACCGTTTTTCAAATGATTAACTGACCAACTGACTAATTGACTTACTGAACGAATGAAAAAAAAAAATATAAAATAAAAGAGGGCCTTAAGCTGACAAATTTATGCACTTTGCTTGTCAAGCTATTTGCAAAAAGAAATAAAAAAGGTCGAGAAACAAAAAGGTTTTTTTAATAGAACCCTATGAAACATTCCACACCTCCTTCGATCTGAATGCTTTCATTGTATGAATCTTAATTAATTTTGAAATATGAACGAATTATGTACATAAAAAAACGCGGCGTTTCAACAGTTTGCCTTGGTTCAGTTCAGTCTTTTGAGTTGGCTTGGGGTGTGGCTTCCTGCCTGCACCATGTTTAGTCTTCAACTTTGACTATTGTTTTTTTTTTTTAGATCATTAGGAGCACTTTTTTTTTTGGTGCCCAGCATTTTCCACAATTTCACAAATTTACGCATTTAATGTACATGTTGTTGGTTGGGTTTTAAGTTCGGGTTTTTCTTGCTTACGTGGCGGCAGTTTGGTTGGAAATTGCGCACATGGGAACTGTTTGATTTGCGGCCAATTTTGCTTGGCTCGATGCCTTGCGCCACTTTGACCAACAACAACAACAGCTGCTGCAACCTCAACAACTGTTTAACAGTATAAATCGACATTTGCAACGTTTTTTGGCAATGACAAGTTGATTTTTTTTTTTTTTATATTTGTTTTTGGAAAAATTGGCTTACAATTTACGAACTTGTTTAGCAGTTTTCGTACATGTTTCATTTTGCCATTTAGACGTGTGTTTTGTTGCAATTATATCTAGTTTTTTGCCTTTGGCTATAGAAAACATCTCAGCTCGTGTTGAGGGGGAAATCAATCAACAAGTATTTATGAGTAATTTTCGGTTGCTTCTGCAAATTTTTGTTTCACTTTCAGAATATCGAATACTTAATTAGCCAAATGACACAATTTCACAAGCATGTTATTTTACTTTTGTGCTATTTTTTTTTTTTTTTAGCTTAAAAACCATCTCAAATATCCATAAAAAAAAGCTACAAAAATACGAATGCTTAGATTTCAAGGGTAAAGGCAATTCCAAAAATATATCTTATTACATGTTAATTGTTTGCATTGCTGTCGTTTTGACCATAATGTGTTGTAGAACTTGCTGTAGTTGTTGTTAAGCCACGCAAATTGACACGCCTTCCCGCCTATCGAGCAACGTTCCGACTGTCTGTGGTTGTTGTTGTAATTGTAATCTCCAAGCTTAATGTCAAGTTGCAAGGTTGCCGCGCTGTTGCACACACGCACACGCACACACCCACATACACGCACACCTGCACACACAGATGTACAGTTATTTGTTTTAATTGTGTGCGTGTGAAAAATTGTCGTAATGTTGTTAATACTACTAGTATTATTGTTATTGTTGTTGTTGCTGCTACCCACATACGTTGCGATGTCGCATTAAAACATCATTTGCATTTTCATTTCAATCTCTGTTTCTAGTGTGTGTGAATAATAATGTTATTTACTTAATAGATACTCGGATTTAAGTTTGTTTTTTTTCTCTCTCTGTCTATCTGTGTGCCAGTTGTTGACAACAGCTTTCCATTTTGGCCATTGTTGAAACTGAAAGTTCATCAGATTCACGCGACGCTGCCTGCCACATTTCACTTCCTTTCCAACGCCTTTTAACAACCCAGCAATCAGTTAAGATTCATGACTCTCTGCTTCATTGTCGTTGTCAAAGCCATTCTGGCGTGTCGACCACCTTCACTTTATTCACCATGCTCATCTTTTGAATATGTGAAACAGAAAGAAAAAATTAAACCGCAATACTCTCATTATATTGCCCCATCGCTGTTAACACATTTCCCTTGCCACAAATTGGCATATTCTTTGAGAGTCTTAACAGTTTTGATCTTTGGCTTTATGGTATTAGTTTTAATGCCCTTCGCTGGGAATAGTCATTTTGCAAAAAATAATAAAATAATTAAGCGGATTGTGTTGCCAAGCAATCGCTTTGGCTTTCTGCAGTCCACCATAAAATTATCTCATTAAAATTTTGTTAATATATATTTATTTTTGCTTTTACCCAGACCTTGACGTATTTAAGAATTAATAAATGACACCGACTTCACACAAAAAATGTAAAGAATATAAAATGTGCTAAGAAGCGAAACAAAATTAGTCACGATTTTGGGTGTTTGAGTGAATAAGTATTCGTTTTCGATTTAATCACAACGATTTATATGCTGTCTTTTTGTTCAAGGTGTTTTGCAAGTTTCATTTGCACCAATTTCATTTTAACTCCAATTAATTTGACTGTCAGATATGTACAATTTAACGAGACTGTCAGATGTGTACAATTTAACGAGAGTGTCGTTTGTTAATTGCGCAATGATTGCTACAATTAAACAAATTTTAATATCAATTGCCAAAATTAATTATTCAAAGCTTTGCCCTTTTTTTGTGAAAGATTTTTTCCCTTGAGTGCCTCGGCTGTCAGTCTTCATTTGTAAAAAAAGTATTTGATTAAAGCATCATAAAATTGATGACATTCAATGACTAATAGCATTTAACTTGACGAAAGACTCTAATAATAAAGCATATTACTTCATCAAAAACTTTGAAAGCTGTCAAAATACTAATAACAATATTACCATAATTCTAATATCAATTTCAATGTACATTGTATTTGTGGCTATTTGCATGCTCCTTTTAATTGACAAATTATACAATCTGACTAAATTGCATTGCTATGTCATTCTGTGTACATATACATATTAAAAGAACGAATTAAATTAGTTGAAGCTACGAAGCATTATCTGGCAGTCTTATAATAAGGTATACATGCTTAGATTGTTAATATGACCACCTTGATCACAATAACGAATTGATAAATAAATAAAAAAAGTATACGTACTTTCCTTCCTTTTTTATCCATTCTACAATGAAAATTATATCTATCAAATACATATATCTCTGAATTTATGGTATTCCATAGTCGGGCACTTTTAGCTTCACTCTTGCTGGTTTTTGTCTACATCACAAAAGGAGAAAAATTGGAAAATTGCTTTTGTTCAACAAACAATTTATACATTATTCCGTGTTATTGTTAGCACAATATGCAATATGTGAACCAGCATTGAGCTGAGATAAGCCAGGCAGCTGGCCAGGTGGGGCTATTGGATTTTTGGCGGTGCTTTCTCGCAAGTTTTATTGTAGAATTTTTCTTCTATTTTTTGGAATCAAAATTGATGAAATATTCTTATTCCATATTGCATAAACAACTAAAAATATAAATAAAATACAAGCTCCTTCTGGCGTGTGCACGGCAATAATTAATATTTATTGACACGTTTTGTTTGTTCTATTTTATTTTTCCTTAGAATTGTTGTTTTCGTACATCTGATTTATGCTCCAATTAATATTTTGCTGTCTTTTATATAGGTTGCATACAAAATTTGTGAATATGCATTTCAGTAGTTAATTTAAGGCTTAGAACTTAATATATATATTTTTATTTAATGACGATGCTTATTGTAATTTCTTGAATTGGGTATCTTAACATTATTTTTTATTTTGATCGGATAGTAAATTCAGTTGTATATTATTATTGTTTATTTATCTAAATTGAGTAGCCTTATTTACAGAGTAACTTCAATTCGTTCACTCTCAACTTGATAATTTCTTGCTGTTTTTTAACATTGATGTAATTATTACGCTTGAGACTGCTTTCGTACTCGCATGACCCAATTTCGAGTAATACTCAGTGCACAAATATTTTATATATATATATATACTTTTTTTTTTAAGTATCTTCTGGTTTGGGCATTGCACTCGATCCGCGGTGCTTGGTTGTTTTAATTCTGTTTTCAATTTGATTTTATCGTACTGCTTGTCAACAATATGTTTTACCTGTGTTTTAAATAAAAAATGGGTTAAAACCATAAAGGCGTCTGCGCTTGCATATTTTTAAAATATTAAAATTATGAGCAACAACAAAATGTCACAATATTTTGCGCAGATTTCAAATATGTGTTGATTGAAATGATAAAGTAGTGACAATTTGGTTTTCAATTTTGTATGTAAACAGGCAAAACGTGATATAATAGTTAACCAAATAAAAACAAGTGTGTGTTATCAGCTTTCAAATGTCACACAAAAAATCGTAATGTATTAAAAATATTTGGAATATCGTTTGTTTATATTATTATCGTTTCTGTATACTTTTCTAACCACATTTACACTTATCAAAGGAACTGAGCTTGTTAACCGCAGGCTCAGAAATATTCATATATTCAAAAAAACAAATAAATGAAATTACTTGAATACATACAGACACATTAATACACATACAAATGCATAAATATGCGAAATTGTTTGTATATTTTTTTTTGCAAATTGATTTTGTGCGCATTGTCAAGGCCAGTCAAGGCATTTGTTGAGTTCATGTTTAAGCCAAAAGTGCTTGCAGTTGGTTTATGGCCCGGAGGCAAAACGGCTTAATTGCAGTGGCTTTGGCTGGGACATATACATAACAGCCAACATTCAAGCCGAAGCTTTAAAGTTTAAACGTTTCTGTTGTTGTGCCATTACGAGCGTTTGTCATTGCTGTGACAATTTGTTAAAACTCGGCTTGTCACCCACACACTGATGCAGATTCAGCTTTATTTTAGCATTGTTAAGGCTGGCAACACCCACGCTTAGCCAAAGCAATGGGAACTCACAGCGAGTCATCTAATTCGGGGCATGAATGGCTTTGCATTCATAAATTAGCTGGCTGCGAGATACTTAGATACTTATGTGTCGCACTTGAAGCCAAGTCGTGAGCCAATGCAAATTGCTCGACTCGACCAAAACAATCAATCAGCTGAGTTGCTAAACCTGCGAATGAGTTTGATATTAATTTGGTTTTAGGTGTCAACTGGCCTACCTGACGAATTGACTGAATGGCTGAATGACTGACTGCCGCCTGCATGGCATATCTTATGAGATTGACGAGTTGGGATTAGATTTTGGCGTGAACAAGGCTGTCTGCGGTTTGTTGTAGACGTCGCTGTGTCAAGCCTAAAGTCTTGTTAACATATTGAAATTAAAATCAATATATCCAGGTACAAAGCATACAGCAAACGAACACTCTTATCAAAGTGTAGAGTAGAATTAAAAATAAATTGGATTACATTTCATGTTTATCAATTCAAGATGAAGATTCATGAAATTCCTTGCATTTTCTGCTTCTCTCATACAATTTAAGTATTATGATTTTGACATTTTATTTAATTGAACTTTATGTTCGTCTAAATAACAATGCTTGTTGCCAGCTACACGCAAATAAATTATAAACAGACAAAAAATGTTCACCAAAGACTAAAGCTGAAACAAAAAAACACAGCGAAAAAACGCTCTTTATAATGCACATATTTTAATTTTCTAGGATGAAATACAGAAGCACACACACTTAGCTATTTTTTGCAACTGTCAGCAGAAAAAAAACGAATGAGAGAAAAAGTAGCAAATTAATAACAAGATATGGCTTGTTGTAGCTGTCCAAGAACATTAAGAGACGGCCAAAGAACTCATTAAGAGACGAGAGCGACAAGTGAAATATTGAATGCAGCATGGAAATTGTCGCAATAAACATGAAAAATATGATCATGCCCCATTTGTTGCTGTTGTTTCTGTATTGTTGTTGTTGTCGGCATTAAGTATGCGTTGATTTTATTCAAATAGATGCTCAAAAGCAAATTAAGGGCAACTTTGCTGCAACTCGAATGGGGCACGCAACTGAAATTCTTTAGAGCAATAACGAAATTAGCTCTTGAGATCTTTTGTCTAAGCTTAAATGCAATCATGACAGCTGTCAATATTAATCGGTCAAATGTCAGCCAGAAAAAAACAGACATAGAGACAGACATATAGATGAACAGACAACGTGACTGAAAATTGAGTCGGATTCGAGATGAATAAGCCGAGCAAAATTCGTGTGGAAAATGCATTTGCATATGACGAAGTGGCTTAAGGGGATTTGAATTGAATTAGTCACTGGCAAACCGAATTGATAGCTGTATTTAGATAAATTACAATAATTAAGCAGAGTCAAGCCGATTCAAGCCGACCATATGCGCAGGCGGCTTAATTAATAACCTGCCCCGATATCTGCCTCTCTTTATCTCTATCTATACATCTAATTCTTTCTATGTTTGTATCTGTGCGCTGCGTCAGGCTGAACTATAATTAAATCCTCGTGTCCGTTGCCAACTCTGACCATTTAAGGGCATTGCCTGAGTTGGCGAGCAGGTTGCGGCTCCACTCTGAGCTTTGTATGTAGGTGTCGATCAGTTTGAGTTTTGCCAATCTTATAATTATCAATGGAAGATCTTTTTTTTTTTTTTTGTATTTTTGCTGTATTCATTAACAAGTTCTCGGAGCTGGTTACTTATAAGGCGAGTCGTTCATTCATTCATTTGAATGTCGCTCTCTTCTTAATGCAAGTCAAGTTTTAGTCATAATTTACATGTGTTTGCTTATGACTATCTAAGAAATTCAAATAATCTAACTTCTAAATATGGTACAAACAGCGTTACCAAATTAGGCACCTAGAAGAACGTTGAATAGTGCTCATGTGTGTGGGCTACAATGTTGAAGTATTTAAGTATTATGAGTTTTATTTTCAGTTTGTTTGTCTTTTTATTATTGCCAGCCCCCGCACGTTGCTTTAAGTGGTTTTTGTATCTTATTCGCATTTAAAATATTATCGCTTATTGCCATAAATTGGTCAAAAAGTCAACAAATCTCTTGACGGTTTAAAGGATATGACAAATTTTAATTTGAGATGCCTCATAAAGTTTTTGCATTCTGTTTAAAAATAGATGTGACCTCCCATTCGATTTTTTTGTGCCTGTTGCCTTTTGTCATTGGCCATTTGCTAACACTTTTGGGTGCATAATTTGACGGCTTTATGACGCCCTTCTGGGATCTTCTGCTCCGTTCACTGTTTGCGCTCGGTTGGCACATTTTGCAACATTTTATATTTAGATTTTTGTGTGTATTTTTCTGTGGCGTTCTTGCACTTTATGAGCCTCAGCGGAGCGTCAATAAATTGTCAAATTTTATGCATTGCGATTTTACATTTGGCAAGAATTTTTCGCATTTTGGCAGCCAGAGGGCAGCTATCTATCTGCCTAAACCGAAAAATGGGGCCAAAGTGTTAAGGAAAACTGTTAAAAAGTTATTTTAAATTAAGGAAATTGAATTAAACTGAAAAATATTGCATTCAATTAAATTTTATGCTCATAATTATTTGTAATTAAAATCTAGATTTCAAAGTGTTCTCAGCTTTCTATGAATTGACTTTGGTTTATCATCTTTAACTCGATGGAAAAACATTCATTAATTCTGAGAAAGTCTGCGTTTATTCCGTCATCACATAAACAATTGAAGTACAGTGCGAGCTCTAAAAATGGACAGCTTTTTAAATCCAAAAATACTTTGCTTTTGCCTAGACCGATTATTTTGTAAGGCGGATTTATTGTTTATTGTTGCATTTTAGTTAGCTTAGATAGCTTTCACTGTACATGGATTGAGTTTATTTTGAGAATTGGGCTAAGGAAATTGGCTGGCAAACAAAATGCATTTCTCAATTTTCCCGTTAGCGAAAACTAATTGAAGTCATTGAATATTAAATAACGATTCTGAAAACAATAACAATAATTAGGTATTGTATTGACTTTTATTAGTATGTGTAATAGAAGCGCCATATACAAGTATATTTTTGCCTTTTTCCATAACAAGAAATGCGATTAATAATTTTATAAGCCAAGTCATGCATCAAATTGATGTCATAGATGCCTCAGAGTATGCACAGTGGCAAATTCTTAAGTCATTTTCTATTACATTAGCCGATGGCGCACGCCCCCTCCTAAGATAAATACATATAGATATGCACATTATGTACACACATATATCACAGCTAGCTCCAATCGCAGTCGGGTGACAAATTGTCAAAGCGGTGGCCATTGTGTGAGACATTCAGACAGGCACATGCCAAAAGCAAACAATGCAACTGAGAGCTTATCCAAAAGCCAAACTAAACAACGAAATGTTGATCATATCAATTGTAAAGGCGCTGTCAACTGGCACAGTTGGGGGGACAGTGCAATGTTGTTGTCGCGGTAGTCCAAACGCCAAATGTGTGAATTATGGGGGGACAATGAGGCGTATGCGCAACTTGGCATTGCATTTGGCATAGCTCACTACCATTCGACAGCGAAGTTTATAGTTGGCGTAATTTTAAAGGCAAATGCATGCCATAATTCGTTTATATATAAACCAAATGATTTCATTAGGTGATAAAATCGTTACGCTGCCCCTTATCACCCCTTACCACCCACAAGAGCAACTTGTTCGCGTATTTTGCATCTAATAAATTAGCAAGCATTAATTTTAAGTAAACATTCACACGCTATTATTGGCATATGCTGGCACAATTGTTGCTGGCTGAGCTGCTTAATAAGTCTAACTAAGAGGCATATAAGACAAATTGTCATTACAATCGAGGACAATTGAATAAGTTACATATGTTTGCTGTCATCAGCCAGCATGTCAAGGATTGGTTTACTAATTATTACTATTAATTTATTATAGCGCGCACTGCGATTATAAATGTTGTTCAAATTAATATTATAAAATAAAAACATTAGTTTCTTTGTAACCTTAAATGAATTAATAATTCTAAATATTGAACTAAATAATTAATCTGGTATAAAATTAAACAATTTAAATTGAAATTTTTACTTGTTCAGATTATATCATGGAAAATCTTATTTTTCACATGTTCCTATTCATCCAGATAATTTGAAAGGCGTTTGATTTTTTTATAAACTCATTTATTCCTTTTTTTGTGCTGTTTTTGTTAATTTTTTTTTTATTATCAGCTATTATTATTATTATGATTTATTAATTTTAATTATTTTTATTTTACAGAAATTGCACGCGTACGCGCCTCCCTGTTCCAGATCAATGGCGTTAAGAAGGAGCCGCTTACACTGCCCGAGCCAGAGGGTGCCATGGTAACGTTGAACGAGAAGGTCTATGTGCCAGTGCGTGAGCATCCAGATGTAAGTTGAAATCAACGATGATCTAATTTATGAATCGAAGCACATTTGAAGCGCTTCCGCTAATTAGAATTGACAGCACGATTGCTCAATGAGCCCCAATGAGCAACTGGTACACCGGAAATCGCTTTAAGGTGCGCCCTCTAACAGCCCGCAAAAATGAAAATAAAAAAAAAAGAATTCGAGGCGCTGTTGCTGCTGCAACAAATGGGCGGTTAGGCAACCCTAACACACACACGAGCTCACACACTTGCACACACAGTGATCAACACACCTTGAGACAGCTGATGGAATCAGTCGGCTGTTAAGTTGTCCAAGACCTGGCAAATGTTTCGGCCTGGGCTCGCCTTAAGACTTTGCCGCATGCAAAATGCGTAGCAGTTGATGTTGCAGTTCCACAAGAGGCACACACATACTCGTACAAATAGATATGTCTGTCTACTTTATATATGGGTTAGACAAAATCAGTGAAGCGTTTTAGGAAGTCGCTTGACGTCGCTTCATTTCGTTGTAGGCGTTTTGTTTTCCCGCCCAGAAACAACGCCATGGCAAATTAGAATTTGATTTAATTTTATGCAATTCCAAATTTTGCTTTGCTATCTATGTATTTATTTTGTTTTTCCATTTTATTGTTGTTATTTTTTTTTTTTGAAATTGTTTGGGCGTCTCGTCGTTTTGGCTTATTTATGGCTGACAGCATCATGAACCGAGAGCTCAGTAAATTTATTTCATTTCTTGACACAATTAACTTCTATTTGTGTTTTCCTCTCTCTCTCACTCTCTTTCTGTGTAGGGGAGTGCGTGCTCCACATTGTTGCATAAATTTAAATGCATTGGGGCAAAGATGAAAGCCTTATGTTGAACAGCTGTTTAAATATTTTTGTCTAGCAAATGGCGCTAAACATTTGCGGTGACACGATGTCATTTATTGTGCTTTAAACATTAGAAAATTAACCTTTTAATCAAGCCGAAAATGTAATACACTTCATCTGCCTGATAGACGGTGATTTTGATTTATATAAATATTACAGAGGTTCTTAAGCTTTCTATGATAAAGATCAATTATAATTGATAGATACATTAAGAAAATCTATCAACATTGTAGCCTTCCAGTTACATACCTTTGCACAACATTAATATACCCTTTAAGTACAAATATTTAATAGGTAAATTATTTATTAGTATCAAGAGCTAAACCATTAGCACGAAAGCTCTATTAGATTTTATCCAATTCTTGATTTGGTTCAAGCTTTGCTATCACTTTAGAATATCGATATGCAAATTTTCGAGTTTCTTAATCACAGTTGCTAATTAGCGAAGCTTGGAGAACAGTAATAAGCACAAGCGATACAACTAAGCAATACCCTATACAAAGTTTCACACAGAAAGCGTGGCAATATTCAAATAATTATTTGAATATTCGTATACAGGGTATTCGATTAAGATTAGAGCAAACACCAAAACATTTGCAACAGTTTTAGCGTTAGTTAATTAATTACTTGGAGATATTGCATAAGTCTTAACTTTTAAGTTAGTAGAAGCAGGGGCGCTCATTAATATAAACATTATTCAAATCAAAATGTTATTTTTTTTGTGTTGCGTCTTCAAAGAGCATAGAGAACTGAAATTCGAAATGAATGTAAATGAGTAAAGTCATAAATTAAAAATGAACATAGTTTGACATAAAAAAGCAGAGCAACAACCAAGTCAAAGTCGATTTCTGATGATGCTAGCCATGTTTGTATTTGATGATGTTCTCGATGCTTTCCAAATGGAAATTGGCACAGAAACAGTTGAGATTTACGACCAGAGGGCATAGGTTTTATAGATGTATCTAATATAGGTATATATAGTATCTTTTTGTGATATTTCAGGTGTGCGATGACTGTGTGTGTTTTCGATTTGTCTATTTTAAATCGAAGCAGCTGTAGATTTGATTTGTATTTTTTTTTTCTTTAGGTGTGCGCGGGCGTTTTAGCATTGCAATAAATCATTTCATTTAATTGCAATATTTCTAGCTCGATAGAAAACACACAAACACGAAAAATTTCTGACATTTTCTTTCACAGCAGCGACTGAGCAAAGCCAAATGGTTATAAAGCAAGACAAATTGCGTTTCGAACCGCACGAAAAACACAAGAAAATGCAACAAGTTTGCACAATGTTTATTGTCAAAATACAAACAAGCATACTTGGTTTGTATATGTATGTACAATGCTACAGATAATATATACATAGCTATGTTTAAATACTTTTGTGCAGCCCCGTCATTGGCTATAAATTTCCAAGTCTGACGCAGCAGCAACAAATGTTGCTCGAAAATAATGAAATAATAGCCTGTATATAATTTATACCATATTCAACAATGTAAATAATGATTTGTCAGCCGGCTGACAACCGGCAACAAACAAACACCATGTAAATAGACAACAATTTGTCAACACCAGCTATGGACAAATGGAGACAGAGAAAGAGCAAGAGGCAGATACACACAGTGAAAGAGAAAGAGAGAGGGAAGAGAGCCTATCGCTTTGCAACGATCCAAGACCACAAATGCAACTAAATTGCAGCTGCTTGTTGTAATTGTTGTTGTTGTTGTTGTTGTTGTTGTGTCCAAAACATAAATACAACTTAATTAAAGTCAAACGTCTGTTGCTGCAACTGAAAAACAGACACAAAAGCATTAAACTGTTTACAATTAATCACTATGAAACTATTAACGCTCTCGCATAGATGCGTTTTAGTAGTAGTAGCCCAATTACCTCCCCTTTACTCTCTTCCCCTTGGCACACACAAACACACAAACACACACACTCACACGCAGTCGAATTTATTTCTTTTATTCTTTATGCTTGTCCATTCGTCTCAGTTGCTTGGCTGTCAACTCACATTGCTCATACGCCCCGTGGCGTGACAGTTTGACCCACTGTTTAAGCTACTGAGCGGTTGCTTTATGGAATTTCTGTATATAAGATGATAAAAGCGAAGATAAAAGATGAAAATCTAAGCAGCAGATAAACTCGACGAAAGCTGTCATAAATCAATTGTTTATTATATAAGTATTAGTTAGATTAAAGATGACTAAGATGGCAGCGCTCTTTTAGATCTTTATTGCTTTTTCTGTCGATTTTATTTAAAAAACTTTCCAATTTTAGTTATTTTTGCAGTTATTTATTGCAGCGACGAGAGTTTATGTTTCTGTTGTCAACTTTTTTGTTCCGTAGCTTTCTTAGTACAGCCCTAACTTAACAGCCCAAGCTTAATTTCCTAGCAAATTTGCCAAATGATATACTGCTGTTAAGTACTCGAATATTAATGTTAACCTTCTGTTAAATGTAATTCTCGCCATGGACAGCTATTAGCAATCATTACAAGCGTTTGAAATATTTATGCTAAATTAAAAACTTTGTTGAAAAAGGTAACAAAAAATAAAAACAGCTCGTACTTTTAAATTGTTTACTTGTGTGTGTGCTTTTGAGTCGTAAATAAAGTGGCAATTAATCTGAAAACTGCAGCTGATTGGTCATGAACATAAAATGCTAATTACTTGCAACTAAAATGCTATTTTCGTGTTGAGTTATTTAATAAGTACGGGTATTGCATTAGACAAAATATTTTGTGGAAGCAAAAAGAAAAAAGTAGCAACAACAACAATCTAGTTGAGTGGCGGGGAGTTTTTTTTTTTTTTTGTTACACGTCAAACTTTGATTTATACAGACAAATTTTGTTGTGTGCAACTGTCGCGTAATACACATACACACATATGTATATATAGACGGATGTATAGATAAGACCAAGTACATATACTTTATATAGTATATACATAGTTGTAATCTATTTGATCTGCGCCGACTGTTGCTTAGTTTTGCATTTTTCTAGTTAACTGTCGGCTAATATAAAAAGATGTTTTGCTCTTTTCAAAAGTATTTGCAAATTGTGTTGAGCTCATTGCCAAGCCAACAAAACTTGGCTTAAATGCTCGCATAATTATTGACTTCTATATTTGTCGTTTACATCTGCGTGTGTGTGTGTGTGTGTTTATGTGTGGTATGAAATGCTTGCCACGCGTAATGATAAGCAGCTTTTGACCAATTTGACCACTACGAATCTTTTTCGAATGTCATGGCAACGCAAGTTTTCCATTTTTCATTTACCATTTCCTATCATCAGTTTATAATTTGGGTGATTTCTTATTTCTTATACCTTTTGATGGGCTGCCCTTTGTGCCTTATCAATTGCTGCTGTCTGTTTGCACTTGTTAAATTATGTACATTTCTTATGTGTTTATATTTGTACATAATACATTTGTGTGTTATTCTGAGTACCTTACATTCTTATCGCCGTTCACAATCTTTAATATAAGGCAGACCTCCGACACACGCACACTTGTACAACATTTATTCAACAGCTTGCAGCTACTGTGTGCTCTTACCACTTGCCTCTTTCCTCCTGCTTCGCATCTGTTCCCTCTTTTGTCTGTTAACAGCAAATTTTACCCAAGTGCTGTCTTTATACAACAATAACAACAAAGGCAACAAGAAAACTGTTTACTTTTTACTATCATTGTTGCTCTTGTCTTGCCAGCTCTGCCTCCTTTTGTGGCACGCTTTCCACTTGATGCTCATAATTGCCGCTGTAGCTTGTGTCATTATTGATTTCCAATAAAATGTTAATAAAGGGCTGCAGTCACTTCATATAAGTTATTTAACTATATCAAATAATTAAGTTTGCGACGGATTGAATTTAATTTCCTTGTTTATCGACTGCTGTTTGTAAATCAAACTTTAAAACAAATTTAATATCGAAATGTAAAAAAAAAAAACAAGTTGACGATTAGTCAAAACGCTCATATTTATGGAAAAAATTGACAAAAATGATCAAAAATTTAAAATTTCCAATTTTGATGCAGAATCAAAAAAGGGGAAAAATAATAATAAAATTGATATTCTGCTAGAAAATCTGGTAAGGTTTGACAAATTTATGAAGGTCTGAAGTTTTTGAAAAAGTTCCAAATGAAAGGTAAAGAAACAATGAACAGAGATACAAAAATGGAATTTTTCAATTTGGATGCAAAATTAAATTAGAGTTGAGTTGTCGAGTTGTTGAAATTTGATTTAATATTGATCGTCAAGAACTTAGCAAACTTGGCCAAAACTTTGAAAACGAATAAAATTTGCTAAATATATATTTAATAAAGCTCGCTGATGCAATGATGCAACACGTAACTGCAGCAATTTGCAATTGATGCTATCTCTTCAACAGATGCTTGCAACAGTTGCAGATAATTCTCTGACAACAACAACAATAATGGTTGTTGTAGTTGCTCACATCATCGCAGCATCACATCATCGATTCGGAATAGATTCTCGCTCGGGGGGGCAACAACAAAAAAGACCATGCCACACATTTTGTGGGTGGTCGTCTGTGGCTTGTTGCGGCTTGCCTCTGGGCTACCGTTGAACCAGTTTGCCAAGTCATTTATATTTATAACTCGGTGTAAATGATTTGAGATATGACTATGAAACGGCTCCAATAAATCCAACAATTTAATCATATAATTTATGGGCAGCGAACAATGCTTCGGGGGCGTGGCAATTATAACGACAACTTGTTGGCCAACTTGCAACAATACCAAATTCATCACTTTACTATCAACGTGATCCATTGAAATGTATTGTACACTCTCCCATCTCTACACTGCACACTACACTCTACACTCTCCACTTTGAACCGCAGATTATGCTACAAAATGCCGCCTTTGTTGTTGTTGGTAATGTGGCAGCTGCTGCAGTTGGCAATCTGTTTGAGTATCTGGCTGATTGGTTTATCGTGCCAAATTCAGGCGTGTCGCCTCAGGTCATATTACGTATACGTTGTTGTGCACTCGTCAAGCAGAGGGAAAGAGTGGAAGGCGGAATGGAAATATAATAAATTTGACTTTGAAAGAATGTTTTGTGCAGTGAATGATTTGGTTCATGAGTCAACCTTCTAATTTGCTAATGCGTTTTAAATTTTGTTCAAATCAGTCTTATTTTTTCATTTGGCATTAAGACATAAGCTAATTTGTTTTAATATTATTATTGTAATTTAATTGTTGCTCATTTCCTGTGATTTCAGTTCAACTTTGTTGGTCGCATTTTGGGACCACGCGGCATGACAGCCAAACAATTAGAACAAGAGACTGGCTGTAAGATAATGGTACGCGGCAAGGGATCCATGCGGGACAAGAAGAAGGTAAGCCATAAATATACATGCATTAAAATTTATTAACTATACAGACTGAATCCATTAACTTGTGTTAAGCTCCTAAAAATTGCTAAAAATTTGATTCACACATCGAATACGAAATTCCAATATGCTGCATTCTTTGCATGCCAAGCTAAAAGCACCAAATACTATAGTTTCCCGATTTCCCCCACTGACACAATACGTATTCATGGTTTTATTGTACAATAAGCTCTTTGTCTTAATTAAATTTTTAGAGAAATATTAGATATCTACACGAAATAGCTAAGCTGCTTGACAGTCGGTTTGTGATGCCAAAGCTGAAATTATTGGGAATTAATATTAGCACATTTATTTTTTATATCAACAGAATTTTTGCTGTTGTTGAATGTGACTTTAATGCTATTTGAAAATGTTCCACTTTGTTCATTGTATTTAATTTATTTGTTAAGATTGAAAAACATAAGAAATAATACAGTGAAAATTTGTAATTTTAAAATTAAACAGAGTATATTATATTCAGCTTGCTCATTCAAGCAATTCATACATATTTTTTATTTGGTAAATTATTGCTGCTCCTTGGAAGTGCACATATGTATATACATATACATATACACATACACACATTTAGATCTTGTCACTCCAATGCTTTTTGATGATTTAATTTCCTTTTGGCGTTTGCCAAACAAAGAGCAAAAACTGTGACTATGAGATACTCGCAAATGTATTTTTGGTTAATTCGTAAACGGAGACATGACAGGTAGACATAAAGACGAGACACATATATCTCTGGTATTATTAAAATGCTCACTTTTATAACGGTGCAATATTTTGATAATTTAGTAGCTATACAAAGATCTGACACCCACATTCAGAGATATTTAGAGACTTTGCCTGAGTTGAGTCATGGCAATGTGCATTAAAATAGAAGGAGATTACTCAGAGTCTGTTGAAGAACCCTCCCTAAGAGGAATAGAAATGTTGCTGCTTAGACGGACTGCCTGCTTGACAGCTCTTAATTTGACAAGTGGTGCGGAATTAGCCAGGCCAAAACAGTCAGACAGTCAGGCATTTAGATAGTGGTGTTGTCACTGGACATCCCACGGATGAGCCAACTTCAAAAGCCAACTAAACTGACAGCTCTTGCTGGCCATTTTGAGCTTAATTGATTAGAAATTTAACGAAATTAATTTTTAACGTGACACACAAAATACATTTATATATACATTCGTTTTTGGGTCAAAAGTTAATGCGCGTCCCCGACCCGAACCCGAATAATTCTCCCGTCCACTTACAGAGCCGTGGGCCATGCATTGTAAAATAAATATTAAGTACATATTTTGCTACATTTCGAGCGTGTTAGCCAAAAGTGCTTTTGGCATTTGGCATTTTTCGTGGCCGCAAAAGTAACAAAAGTAAAGCGAAATTCTAAAATTAATAAAATGCATTTTCATTTGCAATGCAACGCCCACATTTAATAGTTTAGCAGCCATTAAGAATAACACGCGCGAGCAGGTGTCGTCTTGGAACAGGAAATTCTAAGCATATTTCGACAGAGAGAGAATGTGAGAAAAGGCTTGTAAAAGGTCAAGATAGAGTTCAATTGGTCAACATCAGTAGTTTTCTGGTTAAATATTTTTATATTCTAAATCTCGAACAAACCGCAATAGCAATTTTCAGTGTTTGGGCAACCAATCAAGCAAACTCATGTATTGAAAGATTTTAAGGTATTGTAAATTTATCGAATTGAGGTAAATTTTTTTTTTTAACTTGAATGATACATATAGATATATTATGGATTTATTTACTGTATAAAATATAAATAAAAATCAAATAATATTGTTGAAATTTAAAATAAATGTGAAAATTGATTAAAAGTTGAGACTTGAAATTTACAATTTTCAATTTTTAAAATTTTAAAGCGGGGCCGCTTTGATTAAAAATAAACTGAAATATTTATCGCATAATTTGAGATTCAAGATTCATTATATGAATTTAATTCCATTCTTTAGTCAGTTAAAACAATTTTCTTTGAAGATGATTTAACGTTTAATTGATCTTAATCTGAAAGAAATGACACAAATCTAATTTTAAAATAATCCTCATGTGATTTAAATGAGTGTGATTCACTTGTCTGTGATTCATGTGCATGAAAAACAATTACTTAAGCTAAACAGATAGTTGAAGTATTTAGAATAACTTAATACTGAGATCATCTTTGGTAATAAATTCATTTATATTAATATTTAACTTGTGCTTTCTTTAACAGGAGGATGCCAATCGCGGCAAGCCAAACTGGGAGCATTTGTCCGATGATCTGCATGTCCTGATCACTGTCGAGGATACCGAGAATCGCGCCAAAGTCAAGTTGGCCCAGGCTGTCGCTGAAGTGCAAAAGTTGCTTGTGCCGGTAAGTAAATCCTTAATTTAAGCAGCATATAATAAACGAAGCAAGTTTTTCTTGAAAAAAAAAAATGTAAAGAAAATGTAAAAAAATACTTCTAATGCTTACACCTATAAATGTGCAAGGCATTTGTTATATTAAATTAATGCAATAATTGC